>NC_084594.1:44586050-44713550 GCF_033807715.1 Cololabis saira
GGTCCTTGTGGAACTGATACTCAACAGCCATTGGCTCATTTGTGCTGGAGCGGCGGGCTTACCGATAAGTCAGTTCCTGCAGTCAGACTCTGTACAACTCTATCATTTTCAATGTAAACAGAGAGAGTAAAATGCGACAACAACAACAACCAATTTCCAATATCTACAACACAGTACAGCTGCTACTTGTTTCTAACAATTTTCATGTACCCCTTTCTTTCTCCGCCAGGCGTTACATGCACGCCCAGTTAGAGCATCTGTGGAGCTAGCTAGTTTGACGTAGATGTAGCTGCTCTTAAAGAGCAATCATAAATAGAAACAGGGCCGGTTCTAGAAAATGATGACTAGGGCTGCATCTCAGATCAGAGGGGGTGCACATGCCTGGAACGTTATTCAACACTAAATTATGCATTTTCCCATAATTTCAAAAAGAAGAATATTTAAAGTGTCTTTCAAGTGCATTTTTGCAGCAATATTGCTGCAGAACAAAGAAAATGCTACATTTAGTCTGGGCTACCTCACCCATCAGACAATCTAGCAACAGAAAAAAACATAGAAAAATAAATAACAAAAATGAATATAACCATAAATATAAACTTGTTGGCGTGGTTGTGCTTGAGCCACTTCTGAATATCCATCGTTACTTTGTGTTAACGGAGCAGCAGAGAGTAGCGTTGCACCAACGCAGAGCTTACGGCGTAGGGTACGCGGCGACGCAAATGTAAGGTGTGTTCCCTACGCCGTCGATTTAACGCGGAACCATAAATCAGGCTTAACGCGCGCACACTTGTCAGTTTTTTTTTCATCTTTTCAACTGAGCATGCAAACACATAAACTGACGGTGCAATGCTGATGCACCCTCGTAGAACCGGGCCTGGATAGAAACAAAGGAAATGTTTTTAATTTGACCACTCTAGTCATACAGCATCATGACATTTTTGTGTCCTACATGAAAGGGGGCACAGAGTTTAAAGCAACTGGCCTTCAAAGGTCAGAAATCTGCATGAAAGATGGTTACTATGCTGATTTGTCAGTACTGGACACAAGCTTAGGTGCCCTAGCCTAACAAGGTTTGAGTGCATATGTATTAGCTTTGCATTTGGATATCTTTTATTTAGCTCCAGGCTGGTAATTTGGAGTATATCAGGGAATGACAACTGCGTTTTTCCTTTTTTTGTAGCATGGGTGCAGTTCAATAGAGCTGTCCTATTTGTGGCTAATGTGCGCTGCAGCTGGGACACGGTGGACGCATCGATCACAGTTTCAGATGAACCACAGTTTTCCTCCGCCGCTTCACTCTCTCTCTTTCCTTTTGCCTTTTGTCTTCCCTCTCTTTTACTCCTTCCTCATGCCCAGTCCCTTCCCTGCTGTCTCTTTTGTCTCTGTAGCCTCATTTAGGTGGTCAGATAAAAATAATAGTTCTGAGAACCAACAGACTGGAGGAGGGATAAAGGAGAGGGTTTGGTGGTGTTGGGTGACAGTGTTTGTGCTCAGCAACACAGCTCAGCAGTAAGACAATAAGAGGCCGTCTGACTAACCGCCGCCCCAGGGAAAAGAAGCCTTCTTATTGCTATAAGCAGCAATTGAGCCGGAGTAAAAGAAAAACCGGATGGAGCATTTATTACTGTGTCATCATGATTACCGGCACCGCAGGGCCGTGGAGAGGTGAATGATGGTGGTTCCACGCAGGCCTCCATTTAAATGAAGAGAAGAATTTATAGCTGTGTAAACCATACGAACATCAAGGCTGATCCCCACGATGACCCGTCAGAGCTGCCACGGATAAGTGAAGGATGTTGCAGCTCTGCGTCTGCAGGACGCAGCGTGGTGCTCACTTCTGCTGCTTCTTTGTGGAGGAGTTCTGCAGACGGCAGCTCGTGCCAGAGCCTACAGGTTCCTATCTGAGCACGTTGTTGTCCAAGGATAACTTCCTTGACCCGTTCGGAGGTCCAACATAACAGGAAAGACGCAACATCTACATACAAGAAGAGAATGCATAAACTGGATTATCCAATTCTAAATCGATTCTCATATTAATTACTAAAAATCGATTCATATGTCTAAAGATCGATTTTTTTTTCATTATTACATTACATTACATTACCGAGTGCGACGCGGCAGGGATGAGAATCAGCACCTCCAAGACCGAGGCCATGGTTCTCGACCGGAAAAGGGTGGCATGCCTTCTCCGGGTGGGTGGAGAAGTCCTGCCTCAGGTGGAGGAGTTCAAGTATCTCGGGATCTTGTTCACGAGTGAGAGAACAATGGAGCGTGAGATTGACAGACGGATCGGTGCAGCGTCCGCAGTAATGCGGTCGATGTACTGGACCGTCGTGGTGAAGAGGGAGCTGAGTCGAAAGGCGAAGCTCTCGATTTACCGGTCAATCTACGCACCTACTCTCACCTATGGTCATGAACTTTGGGTAGTGACCGAAAGGACAAGATCGCGGATACAAGCGGCCGAGATGAGTTTCCTCCGCAGGGTGGCTGGACGCTCCCTTAGAGATGAGTTTCCTCCGCAGGGTGGCTGGACGCTCCCTTAGAGATGAGTTTCCTCCGCAGGGTGGCTGGACGCTCCCTTAGAGATAGGGTGAGGAGTTCGGTCACCCGGGAGGAGCTCGGAGTCGAGCCGCTGCTCCTTCACATTGAGAGGAGTCAGCTGAGGTGGCTTGGACATCTGTACCGGATCCTCCTGGACGCCTCCCTAGGGAGGTGTTCCAGGCATGTCTCTCCTCCCTAGGGAGGTGTTCCAGGCATGTCCCTCCTCCCTAGGGAGGTGTTCCAGGCATGTCCCACCGGGAGGAGACCCCGGGGAAGACCCAGGACACGCTGGAGAGACTATGTCTCTCGGCTGGCCTGGGAACGCCTCGGACTCCCCCCGGAAGAGCTGGAGGAAGTGTCTGGGGTGAGGGAAGTCTGGGCATCCCTGCTGAGGCTGCTGCCCCCGCGACCCGGGAACGGATAAAGCGGGAGAAGATGAGTGAGTGAGTGAGTATTACATTACAACTTTTGGTATTTTTTTCTTTATGCCCAAAAAAGGAATGTTTTGTTGGACATGAGAATAACTAGTGCCATGTTTTTGCATTTAAATATGTTTAAAGGTATGAAAACATTGAAGTTTTCAGTTATAATTGCATAAATTGTCTATATTTCATTACTTTATATACTGTCTTGGGGTTACATTTGCATAAAATGCTAAAAACCAAATTGTCAAAAATTAAAAACCGAAATATACCAAAAATGGAAAAAATAAAAACCGAATCCTTAATTAATATATTCCATAACTACAGTCATATAATTCATGCAACAGCTCAAAAAACTGTTTTAATAACACAAACCCAAATCAATATCGGAATCGAATCGGATCAAATCAAATCTTGATCTATTCTGAATCTAAAGAATCGGAATCGAATCGATTCTTGACATTTGAATCCATCCCCAGCCCTAATCCTCACACAAGGAATCATCACAAGGAATAATCTGGAGGTAACAAGGGCACGGACCAGTTTATCCGCGTCACTCTGAGGTGGATTCTCCCGCCTGGAACCTTTCTTAGGGAGCTGGAAAGCTCACTAAAAGAACATTTAGTACAATTATGTGGCTGAGACTGAACATTGAGGAAGACCTATTACTGCATGACATTCACCTGGGATGAATAAACATTCAGCGTCCTCAATATCTCCCGCCTTTTCTGATTTAATATGACTCAGAGCCTGATTTCTGTCATTTTCTTCCTGCATTTTTTAACACTACTGAAGCACCATGCTAAGCTTTGACCAAAGAGATGTTATTTTTAACAAATAGCTTTTCATGCTTGGGCCTGGTTCAGGGCCTGTGGAGCTCATTATTGTGGAGTAAGGGTGGATGTTGGCAGCAGAACAAGACCCTGTTCCACCTTCAGGCCCTGCAGCATGCCAGATGAGATGCGAGGAGGAGTTGGAGGAAGGCCTGATCATCATTAAAGTCGTCTGTTCTGCACAACAATCTCCACCGACAGGAGCAGTAAAGATTTGGCTTTATTTCCATTCTTCAGTGGATTGTGCGTCACACGGGTGTTGAAACTGAAATAAAGAAAATACACATCAGTGGTGGAGGGCATACAGAAACAGCTTTCCCTTTAATGCTGGTATCCCGTTACCGTGTCGTGCCAGGGCAGCTGGATATCGCAGCCGTTTTGTCGATAGTCATTTGCGCAGAAGACGAGGTACGTCCTTCAAGCAGCTCCATATTTGATCTGTTATTAACAGACATCCCCGCCTGTCTTATTCTGACGCGTCCTCCTAAGAGTTTTTTCCCACAGGAAAACTGACTTTGGTTTTGTACAAAGAAGAAAAAAACAGAAACAACAGTAATCTACATTTTTTGTTTATACAATTACACATTTTCAAGTCAAAAAGATAAAAATGCTTCAGACAAGTCCACTGTCTGAGGTGTTATTCATCCATAGTGAGAGAAACCGGAACAGCTTCGATACAGAAATGAAAATGTGTAGCACATTATTACAATTCAAAAGCACCTACAAATACAAAATGATGAATATATATATATAACAAAGGTATAATACACATAGGCATGTACATGGACATATGTATGTTTGTCTATTTATTAGGGGTGTAACAATATATCGTGCCACGAAATTTCGCGATACAAATACGTCACAATACGTGTCGTGGAGGTGACAAACTGTGTCGCGATATTGGGTTATTAATATTAATCTATTGTGTTGACTAGTAACGTGCATCCGACCACGCCTCGACCCGCGGACCAAAATCTTCCTCCGCTCAGAAGAAACTAGTACCGTTTTGGTCCCGATCACGGGACTCTTGCAGGGTTTTGAGCTCTGAACTTTTACTGATGTAAGGCTGGTGTAGAGTTAAGCCTTACCTTATTAAATTAAACCTTTTTGGGGTCGTGAGTAGGATAAACACGGGGAAACTTCTGCTGAGTTCCAGTGTACTTTAATGTCCCTCAACAGTGTAGGATTTTAGAACATCAACACAGCACCTAGTGCCGTACTGTGGCGTATCACTCCGCCCAATCTAAAACAGACTAATCACTACAGATAAACTGACTAGTGTCATTATAGTCCCTGATTTACATCAGAATATAAAGAATATATTTATAAAATAATGAACCCTGAATTACCAAAATAACCTTCTTAACAAAAATAAATCTCCTCTTACACTTATAAGGTGAGCATGAATCAATCTTTTTATGATGTAAAATTGTATGTATTTATTTACTTTTATTTATTTATTTAATTTTAGTTGTTAAATTTCTGGAAAAGAAAAAAGTCAAATCATACATGAGAGAAACTATTCAGTTTGTGTCTAAATATTTGTCCTTGTATGAAACTGAAGATGCATAATGCAAACCTGACATTTACTTTTAGTTCAGTTTGTGGAAAATGGTTTGCCTGGCTTTCTCTTTAAAACTTAAACAGTTATAAAGCATTACAAACTGTAACAATAGGGCAAACGCAAAGTATTGTTTTGTATTTTGAATCTTTCAAATAAAAGACAATTTTTTCCAGTCATATGTTCCTCATTCAAGGTTGTTAAAAAAATACTGTTATAATATCGTATCGTATTGTTATCATGACCTCAATATCGTGTATCGTGAGATTAGTGTATCGTTACACCCCTAGTATGTATGTATGTATGTATGTATGTATGTATGCATACGTATGTGTGTGTGTATGTATATATGTATATGTGTAAGTATGTGTATGTGTATGTATGTGCTTATATATATACTGTACAAATGATATTTAGTAATGACATGTGGAATATGCTGTATGTGTGTGTGCAGTTATTTTGTTTATATCGTGTATTTATGTATTTATGTATTTTGTTTCATTCATCTAAATCCTAAATGCACTAGTTTATAAAAGCTAACATTTTTTTTCCTTTCTTTTTTTTGTGTGTGAAAAGGGTAGGCGTCATAAGCTTAGGCTTTGGTTTTTAGTTAAAATTGTATATATATATATGTATGTATATATATATATATATATATATATATATATATATATATATATATATATATATATATATATATATATACCAAAAAATAATATATTTTTTGTATTACACTGCCTATTTACACCTGTACTTTGGGTTATTTGTGTTGTGGAAATTGAAAGGACCAATAAACTAAGCTAAACTAAACCGGTAGCACATCCTGCTCAGGCTCCTCTTTGGACCGTGATTGCAGCTCCGGCCAGACTGAAGTGAGCAGCAGATGTCCAGATGGAGCACCGCTGGGAGTGTAGAGACACCAGCGTAGCCAGCCACTTCTACCAATAATCAAATCAATGTGGCAGTGCGAGCACAGAACTGTGAGATCTGCCCACCAGCAGATCTGCAGAACATTACTGACACGGGTGCAGCTTGTTTCCTGTGTGTGATGATGGCGGCTCTGTTGCCTTATAACATTTAGAGTAACTAGAGCGGCTGCTAGAGGTGATTGTGAGATCCCATTCAGGAAAACTGTATTTGGTCAATCAGTTTTTACCTACAGGGCAGCTAATGAGCTGGGGTGAAAGTAGATTAAAGTTCTTGCTGGTACTACGACACGCATTCAATTTTTTAACGCCTGTATGGTGTAGAAATTAGAAACACTTGATACTGTGTTGGCCTATAGCAAATTAATTATTTAAATGGTGTAAATAAAGGCCAGTCCGAACCAAGGATTGTCACAGAATAATTTGTAAATGTTGACAAAACTTTCAAAATCATAACAATGTGTTTTGTTTCAAATTAGAATAAATTAAGAGAAATTAATCAATCAAATCAATCAATTCAGAGCATGGGAAGTTTTTGGAAGATCACGAGCCGGGCTGAGGAAAAATGGCTTTGGCTTATTTCATTAAAAACACCAAGGTATTACCAGTCAGACGGCTCTTTTCATCTTAATGACACACTTTAGTTTTCATGGTTCAGGTCCACAGGCAGCGTGTGAGCCTAATATCATCAAAGCCTAAACTACCGCTGCAAGGCTGAAGGATTGCTGTGATTCAGTGAGGCCGTCGGGTAACGTTACCTTTAAGAGCAACTACAAAATTTACAGGATTACTGTCCCTGAAAGGTACAGTTATTCAATTATGTGCTGAAAAATTTCATTTGTTGGAGTACTTTTGCATCCTTACAATTTATTGTGCACTTTATAAATAGTATTCTTATGATGACATAAACGGTGGACATCTAATGATGACTAATGGCGGGAAGTGCTTTTATTCCTCTGTTGTCGTGTTTTCTATTAAAGATTGTGGCTCAGTGCGTCAGCGTTAGACCCGTGGTTGGAGGTTGATTGATCAGGATTTCTCTAAAGCCAATGCCAGTTAATGCAGATTAATGATGCCATATTGCCATAACCCATATGTTGCGCTGATTTTCCTTTTTGCTCTGTAAAAGAAACGATAAGCAACAACTACTCACAAGTTTGCTTTGCTCAAAAAGTATTGAAAAGATTAAAATGAAATGTAGTAAAATAAAGGAAAAGGCTAAGGGGTCGTGGTGGCAGTGTCACATTTTTAAAGAAGATGTGTGAAAAAAAAACACTTTCGTGGGGGCGGGTGCTCCTGCCCGCGTCGGCGGCCGGGGCGGCTCCGTCTCTCCGGGCAGGCTGGCCCCTCGCCGGGTGGGGGTCGTTGGCCTGGAGAGTGAGGGTGAGGGTGAGGGGGGGGGGGGGGCGGGTTGTGGGCGCTCGCTGGCGGGCTGACCTGCCCCCTGCAGGTTTGGAGCACTTCCGGTTGTAGTGACCGGTTTTGAAGCGTTTTTCTTTTGAAGATGGTTTCTTGTTTTTTATCGTTTTTGGCTTTGCATCGTTTCTCTATTTGCAGCGCGTTTGATGATGCTGCATTTGTCTTTTTCATTTGCACCACGTTCCTCTTTTTGTACCTCGTTTTGAGTTTGTGAATTTGAATCGTTTCTGTACTTGAAGCCGTTTTCCTTAACTGAGACGCATTAGGCCGTTGCAGTGCATTTGGCCCTCGTCGGCCACCGTACAGGGCAGATGGGAAACAGGAACGTTAAACACAAAGACATTCAAAATAAAACAGGAAGTAACAAACCATGACAAATAGAGAGTAAAATATACACAGTCACAGCTAATTGATCAAAGTTAACACTAATAGGTTGCTTAAGGCGTCAAAGCGACACATTATGTTATTGGTCCAACCAGATTCAGCTCATACCTAGCTTAATTCATAACTGTAATTAGGAGCTGTGCATGATTGAGTAGTTCTGTTGCATCTCTTAAATTCTGTTCAAAGCAAGTATTCTGAAAATAAAGGCATTCATCATAAATCTGCTCCAAACACCTGTTTTATTCTGCAGGAGCATCCAGGCCAGTTATAAATGTCATGTGTGGGACAATGGAAGAAAAGAGGAGACACTCCATCCAATAAAGCTACAAGAACGAGACTGCATTGTTAACAAAACAAATAGATGGCAATAAAAATGTGCACGTGGCGACGTTGGTATGAAGAGCTGCAAAGAATGTGAATGGTAGCAGGTGTTTAGAGGATTGTGCTGCTTGTGTTCTCATCCATCCCTCATCCCAACCTGATTATTGCAACTGAGGTGCTCGGGGATGTGCAGCTCTGCCAGAAGGCAGGTGGACACCTGGACCGTCCCCCGCCTCATCCGGACAAACAACCGCACACTCACTCCCACCAACGGTAATTCACGGAATATTTAGCTAGTCCTGATTGATTTTGTCCTGTAAATATTGCATAAAAACACAGGAACAGCGTGTTCTGATGTCCTCTCGCACCGTTTTCCTCCCAGCGGCCCTCCCAGCCACATCAAGCGTGACATTTGAAACATACTTTTAACTGAGGTGGCTTTTTTTCAGTCTAAATATAATCGTCAGGTCTTAGATTTTTCCCCCCCTGTGGCTTCAGAAGTGACTCCCTTCTTTAATTTATCCACATCTAGCAGGAAGTAACGCATTGCTGCTTCTCATTACTTAATCCCTTTGCTTTTTTTTTTTAATTTGAAAATGTTTGGGCTCCTACACACACGTAATGTTGTGAACAGGTCAGCAAAAAATTGTGCTTTGGTTATAGAAATGCAGTCCAGCAGTAAAAATCACTCGGCTGGAATATTTTCACCACGTCAACGTTTTTTCCGGCAGCCTGAGCCGGTTCCCCTCCACGTCTCTGAGACTAGTAACTACCCCGACCAGCGACACAATCCCAGATACAAGCTGGAGGAGCATTAAAACAACGTATGTTCATATATAGATTTATAGTTATTTTTATGTTTATAATTGGGGGTAAATATGTGAACCAGTATATATAGCATATCTACTCTTATATAGTTATTCAAGTATATTGTTGCTATCTATTGTTCTCTATTATATTGTAGTGTTATTGTAAAGTAATGATGGTGTAATACTATGTGTAGCAGACCTTGGATTGAAGACAATAGAGAGTCTCGACTGATGCGTAAGGTTTCTTTATTCAGGTCGCATCCATCTCCATCATCCATCATGACGACTTTCTTTCATAAGTCCTTACGACACCGTGAAAACTATATAAAAAAAGGGATAAGAACAATTCATAAAACTAATTTCCCCAGCGCGTACAAACAACTCATGAATGAAACAGATCCTAATTAATTTATACAATGCTAAAAACATACACAATTAAATGTTAAGAAAACAACAAGAAAACAAATAAACATCGTAGTAGACTATCAAAAGGTGATTGTCCGTTCGTCACCATTAATATTATAAAGAATGTATGGACTGACCGGGACAGAGCCACAGATGACAAAAAAAGACTCAATCTTATATGAAAGGCCCAGGGAAGTTTGAAGTTGTACGCAGCTGCCATGAAAGCCAAGCTGAAGATCCAAGCCGCGGGGCCCATCGGACCTTTTCAATAATGCGGGCGGATTTCCGGTCAATTTACACACAAATCATATTAAATGCATACAAAATACAATATATACGAAAGAAATCACAATTTTAAGACTCATCCAAAGAATAACCAGTCGACATTATACTCATAACAAATCCCATATTATCATAAAGAAAAAATATATCAACTAAGCAAATTATGACTCAATATGGTCCTTTACACTATACATTATAATTAGTGCCACGGCTGCGCCACGTGGCACGCCTCCTCCATTGAGCTGCGCAAGCTCAATGGAGGAGGAGTGCCTCGTGCGCAGCACGAGGCACTCATACTATTGCTCAGGCTTATTCCATATTCTTCCGTAAAAACTTTGGCGCGTAACTAGTCCCGCAGCTTTGAGAAAACGCGAAAAGTAAAAACGTAGAAACGTGCGCCTTAATCGGGAATCGAGTGGTATGACTTTTATTAGCGATTGGCGTGCACGTTTTTGCGCAACGTGCACAAACGTGCGCTTTTTGCCCCATCCGGAACGCATTGCATGAACTTTGGGGCCTCACCACTCGCACACCGTTACTCGAAAAATTCTGAACCGATTTAGAAAGTTGTAGGCCCTGAATTTAACTACAGTCCTGTGGATTTTCAGAACGATGGCACGAATAGTTTTTGCACGAAGTGCAAAAACATTTCCAAATTTCCAAACTAATGGGGAGATTTTCCCATGTAAGTGAATGGGGCAGAATGTAACACTGGGGATGGGAGGAGGTTGGAAAAACTCCAAATTCACCTTTTTTCTGAGTCACGTATCTTTCTCATACTTGCACGTAGAAACCTCATTCAAACTTTAAAACGGAGGAAAACTTCTCTTCTCTCTCCAAACCCGAAACTGTTTTTTCCTAAAATGTACACTTTTCAAGATATGAGCCCTCAAGCGAGGACTGGAA
Organism: Cololabis saira; assembly: GCF_033807715.1. NCBI lineage: Eukaryota > Metazoa > Chordata > Actinopteri > Beloniformes > Belonidae > Cololabis > Cololabis saira. Next base: position 44,596,860 of record NC_084594.1, read on the forward strand.
ATCACTTTTTTGTCAAATCTTCAGTGCGGTTCTAATTGATCAGAGTGGGGAAAGATTAAAAAAATGAACATAAATTTTATTTGTAACTCGAGCTCACGGGCAAACCGTAAAAGGTAGACAGATAATTTTTGGTCAGAATATAGACATAGGTGTTGTGATTCATAAAATGTGACTTTGACATGCGTGGTGTGCACAAAATTTTAACGGGGGAGCCAACAGACACGCCAAATCCTGTCTCTCTCTTCATTGACTCCCATGTTAAAAAACATTTTCTTAAAAAAAATCTCATTTTTGTTTTCGAATTGCCGTTACTAACACATTTTAAGGAATATCTGTATGAAAATAACATTTAGATAATCTGGTAGGTTCTCTGTTTCTTAAAATGTTTTCGTTTTTCTGCTAAGAGCTACGGTTTGAGCGCAAAGTGGAGTGATTTCAGGTTTGTCACAACCGAAAATCCAGCTGAGTCATTCCCGCTCCCTCTGTATCAGGTTCTTGTTGCCCCTAGCAACCAGAGCTCAGCTGTTGACTGATTAGACTGACCCAGAACTGGTCACATGACTCACTCAGTACAGGCTTCATAGTATAACCTGGAAAATGGAGAAATCTGAACCCTGACCTTTTAACCTCAGATGAACACACACACACACACACACACACACACACACACACACACACACACACACACACACACACACACACACACACACACACACACGATAGGTGTTATTATGGGATGGCAGGTGTTTTTATAGGATGTTAGTGTTATTATGGGATGGCAGGTGTTTTTATAGGATGTTAGTGTTATTATGGGATGTCAGGTGTTTTTATAGGATGTTAGTGTTATTATGGGATGGCAGGTGTTTTTATAGGATGTTAGTGTTATTATGGGATGGCAGGTGTTTTTATAGGATGTTAGTGTTATTATGGGATGGCAGGTGTTTTTATAGGATGTTAGTGTTATTATGGGATGTTAGTGTTATTATGGGATGTCAGGTGTTTTTATAGGATGTTAGTGTTATTATGGGATGGCAGGTGTTTTTATAGGATGTTAGTGTTATTATGGGATGGCAGGTGTTTTTATAGGATGTTAGTGTTATTATGGGATGGCAGGTGTTTTTATAGGATGTTAGTGTCATTATGGGATGTTAGTGTTATTATGGGATGGTAGGTGTTTATTATGGGATGGTAGTGTTATTGGTGTTAGCGGTCCCGTTAGCGGTTCTGTTAGCGGTCCTGTTAGCAATCCCGTTAGCGGTCCTGTTAGCGGTCCAGTTAGCGATCCCGTTAGCGGTCCAGTTAGCGACCCCGTTAGCGGTCCCGTTAGCGATCCCGTTAGCGGTCCAGTTAGCGACCCCGTTAGCGGTCCCGTTAGCAATCCCGTTAGCGGTCCCGTTAGCGGTTGTTAGCGATCCCGTTAGCGATCCCGTTAGCGCTTCGGTTAGCGATCCCGTTAGCGGCTCGGTTAGCGGTCCCGTTAGCGGTCCCGTTAGCGGTCCCGTTAGCGATCCCGTTAGCGGTCCAGTTAGCGACCCCGTTAGCGGTCCCGTTAGCAATCCCATTAGCGGTCCCGTTAGCGGTTCCGCTAGCGGTTGTTAGCGATCCCGTTAGCGGTCCCGTTAGCGGTTCTTTTAGCGGTTTTGTTAGCGGTCCCGTTAGCGGTTCCGTTAGCGGTTGTTAGCGGTCCGGTTAGCGACCCATTAGCGGCTCGGTTAGCGGTCCCATTAGCGATCCCGTTAGCGATCCCGTTAGCGGTCCAGTTAGCGGTTCCGTTAGCGATCCCATTAGCGGTCCCATTAGCGGTCCCGTTAGGGGTCCCGTTAGCGATCCCGTTAGCGGTCCAGTTAGCGACCCCGTTAGCGGTCCCGTTAGCAATCCCATTAGCGGTCCCGTTAGCGGTTCCGCTAGCGGTTGTTAGCGATCCCGTTAGCGGTCCCGTTAGCGGTTCTTTTAGCGGTTTTGTTAGCGGTCCCGTTAGCGGTTCCGTTAGCGGTTGTTAGCGGTCCGGTTAGCGACCCATTAGCGGCTCGGTTAGCGGTCCCATTAGCGATCCCGTTAGCGATCCCGTTAGCGGTCCCGTTAGCGGTCCAGTTAGCGGTTCCGTTAGCGATCCCATTAGCGGTCCCATTAGCGGTCCCGTTAGCGGTTCCGTTAGCGGTTGTTAGCGGCTCGGTTAGCGATTCCGTTAGCGGCTCGGTTAGCGATCCCGTTAGCGATCCCGTTAGTGGTCCCGTTAGCGGTCCCGTTAGCGGTTCCGTTAGCGATCCCATTAGCGGTCCCATTAGCGGTCCCGTTAGCGGTTCCGTTAGCGGTTGTTAGCGGCTCGGTTAGCGATTCCGTTAGCAGCTTGGTTAGCGGTCCCGTTAGCGGTCCCTTTAGCGATCCCTTTAGCGATCCCGTTAGAGGTTCTGTTAGCTATCCCGTTAGCGGTCCCGTTAGCGGTCTTGTTAGCGGTTCTATTAGCCTATTACATATTTTCTGTAATAACTTTTGAATGGTTTGACATAGAGAGTCATGGGTGGTGTCATTGGAATCTGTATCGAGTCCTTGACCTTCATGGGTGCAAATAAGCCCCGCGATCATCCGGCAGTAGTCCGTGGCACTTCAAAATTTCCCGGGAATTTTGTCTAGTTACTTCTATTATTACATACATACATAGTATAACCACTACAGACTGGGCGTTTGTTTTGTTTTGTTTTTGTTTGCTTTGATTTGTTTTGTTTTTGACTGTATTTATATATACATTTAATTGAGTATTATATCCAGGGGTGCACACAAGCCGGTACTCCAGGGCTAGTCTACTGCATGTTTTAGATGTTTCCCTGTCTTCAACACACCTGATTCTAATCACTGGTCGTCATCAACATATCATCAAGGTTTACACAACTCTGTTGGTGACACAGACTTGTCTATCAGGGTTGTGTTGAGGCAGGAAACATCTAAAACGTGCAGTAGACTGGCCCTCGAGTACCGGTGTTGTGTGCACCCCTGGTTATATCACCATATTGAATAGTTATTAAAGTAGGGGTGTTTGGTTATGTGTGTTTTATAAGTAAGCTTATTGAAACTCTTATTATATGTAAGAATGTATGTAGATTCAGGGGTAGGACTCGATAAGTGTTTACCGTACTTCAATCCTACTCCGTTTGGAACATGTTGGTGGATCCGTGAGGTCTGACCAAGTGCTGTCTTGCCTTTTGTCTACAAACATATATATATATATATATATATATATATATATATATATATATATATATATATATATATATATGCTTTGTTGTATTCTTTTTTTTAACATGCATGTTCGAAATAAAACAAACAGATGAAGCGACTCTCTGCGACTCTGAAGACGGAGCCGTATAGAAGCGTCAGCTCTCTCCATTCCTGATGTAGCATCCCTTTAAGAAAGAATGTTTTTATTTCTTTAGCTCGGTGTCTTAAACACCTTCTGCTGCTGCTTCTTTCCACATCAGCACATTGCTCGGCACTTCTTCAGATACTCCCGTCTGCTTCTCCAATCTGCCCGGCATCTACTTGAGAGGATGAACCGACTATGGATAAACGCCTCATATAACTCCACTTCAAAGACATTTAAGTGTCGCTGCGAGGCTCTACTTTGGGATTTCACATCATTGTTAATGCGGCTAGGAAGTTTGGATGAGGCCGGCGTGGTTTCCCTGCAGCACAGGGAAACTCTCACAGCCTCTCGGGAGTCTGTGTGCCAGAATGCTCAATACCTGCACGTCGCCTCTAATTGACAGAGACTCAGCCATATTTATGAATTCATCCTAAAGCTGCCATGAAAGGCAAGCGCTGAACGCTAAATCCTGTCACGTTAGAAGGCGTTAACGGAGACGAGCAGTGTCCGAGTTCCAGCTGTAATCTTCAAGTACGTGAAGAGGATGCTGGTTCTTCATCATCAACAACGTGCTGACTGCAAAGATTAACTGATGTTCCATTTGCAGCGTTGATGCGTCGCTTCAAACCAGATCACAGACACCCAGGTCTTTCCTCGCCGCTCAGAGGGAAGGGCTCATTTGTTATCGTAATCCACACCAGGAAGTGCAGGGGGCAGCCTAGCGTTCCTGTAGGACATTTACTAAAGAGGAAGAACACAAACCAGGACGCTTAATGGTGGATTCACACTGAAAGCGTCAAAAATCGCTGCTGGCCGACGCCCGCATCGCTGCTGGGGAACAAAGTGCATATAGCGTGCATATATCTATATAAAGCTGCACATCTTCAGTTTCCTATTTCACCATGGATCACACTTTGGGAAGCCTTCTTTATATTTCAGCGTTATTTCCACGTAGATAAGAGTGAGTTTGATGCTCCTTAACCAGGTTGTTTCTGGATCAACAGAAACCGTCGGCGAGCAGTTGGTCCCGGTGAAGCTGCAGTCTGTCTGCGGTGAACACTGACACACGGGGTCGGAGCGGATTTGGTCATGATGTTTAAACTGTGTTTTGTGATTAATAAGCACGGGTTTTAATTATTTTGCGTTGCACCGATGTAGCAAATAAAATCGTTTGGACCATACAGCTCCCCAACCATCAGTTACTGTTTCACATGAGCAGTTCAGGTAAAAACTGCAGTCAAATCAGCAAAAATGTCAGTTTGCTGGATGAAATATATTAATTCCTGATAAAATAAGTGTGTTAGTGCACAGCTATGTTCATGTGTGCATGTGAATGAGTGAACGTTTGTGTGTAATTGAAAGTACAAACTGCATTGACGCTTCTCGCTTCAGGAATCCCGGTCTGTGATTGGACGACGCTGCTCATTTGCATAAAGTTGAGATTTTTCAACTTCATATTGACGCTCTGGACGCCTCCAACGCCTCTCGCAGCGCTTTCATAGAAAATGAATGGCAGCCGGACGCCTGTGGCGCTTTCAGTGTGAATCCAGGGTTAAAGAAGACGTACTGTAAGTGCTGCCAGCCAGCTCCTCCCCGTCACTTCATTGCAGCTTTTGTCCAGAGACGAAGAGGCAACTTTACTCAAATAAACGGAAAATTAGTTGACGACCAAAATAGTCCTTTTCTAGCTCACCTGGAACCAACCTGTTTATGCTTTTTATAACAGCAAAACCTAATCACTTAAACAAATGGACAAATGATTGCTAATCAGAGCTGTTTTTCCTCCTTGGACCGGTGTTGTCCTTCTCATCACAGATAAACACACACACAGACACACACACGCACGCACGCACGCACGCACGCACGCACACACACACACACACACACACACACACAGCGAGGCTGAGACTGGATCATTATATTTCCTGATGTAATTGTGTGAAGCAAAGACATCATCAGGAATGGGTCACACATGGATCAGTAGCCTTAAGCCCACCCCCCCTCATACTCCCCCCAGTTCCTCTCCTCTCCTCTCCCCTTTCCACCCCCTTGGAAAACTCTCCACATCCAATTTGCAGTCTGCGCTGGCGTCCCTGTCAGCTCCTGCAGCCCCAAGGTCTGTGCAAACTTCTCCTCACACTCTGGAGATCCTATCTTTCCAGGGAGGAATGCAGTAAAGAGGGGGTAAGATGTTGGCAGTGGTTGTCCTTTTTCACCACTTTATAGAACATATGAAGCTGACACACACACACACACACACTCTGCATCCATATGCAGCGGTGTGTGTGCGTGGTGGGTGCGTGAGCCTGCAGGCTTGATCTTCCTCCTTATTTCCAGAGCCCTCACACACATGTCAGAGGCAGGGCCTCGCAGGCTGCATTCTAAGTACTCCACACTGCAAGTCCAGAGGCAAAGCAACATGAATTTCAATGAATTATTAAACAGGATTATTTATTTACTTCCCCCACACCCTGAACCACCTAACTGATGAAGCCACATATCTTCTTTTTTTTTTTTTTTTTACCTGTGGCATTTGTGTGAATATTTTACTTTCATGGCTGAATATTTCCTTTAAAATGTGGGATTTGGTTTATTTAGTTTACACACCATCGGGGGAGCTCTTTTGTGCAGCTCCAAAATCTGGGAAGCATTTGATAACACACCTCTCTGCCCCCCCCGCCCATGTTCATTAAGACGCTGATTTTGAAAATAAAGTTTGCACAATTTGTTACCGCGGCTTTCACGTTATGTGTCTGAATTTTGGTTTATTTTCAGATTTTTTTTATTGGTGATATTGTGTGAATCGTGTTACGGTTGAGTTTGAGCCAAATGAGAGTGTGTGTGTGAGAGAGAGAGAGGGAGACTGTGCCGGCTGTGAGAGAAAGAGATGAATAAGCGAGAAGAGGACTGGAGCCCTGCCAGCCCGTGAGACTCCGACGCACTGCAGATGAGCCAAACCTCCATCCATTCACGTGGAGCCCTCTGTGGCGGGTGAAGACTCCTCACCCCCCCACCCCCACCCCCGTCAGCGTCAGTGTGGGGATGTGTGTGCTGTGTTTGTGCTGCTGCTTTTCTCCTCACGGATATCACGCCTTTTACAGGCTCAATTAAGTATACGAATCAAGACCTCGTAAGTCAGCACCCTTTGTTTCATCTTGAAGATTTAGAGAGTAAAATCTTCCCCAGTCCTGCGGCATCCAACACATCTGTGTTTGTAAAAACCTGGTTGGAGTTATTAACAGTACAAAGGATCTTACAGTAATGACTGAAACAGGTGGCCCACGTATGAATGTGCTGCATCCTGCAGAAACAGCTCAAGGAAGAGATGGAACTGTTAGCTCAGACTGGAGTGGACACGTGAGCTGCGTCCCAAATCCTATCCTTCCACCCTAATGAGTCGCAAAAACAGTATGTGAGATTTTTTGGTGCGTCCGAAACATTAGTACGTAGTCAATAATATGTACTATCCATACTCATTCTGGAGAAATGTATTAGTGTGGATTGATGGACACTAGCTAAGCAGAAACTTCCCACAATGCAATGCAGCGGTGTTTGGTTGCTAAGGGCTGCGCAGATACGTATGTCATAAGTACCTGTTTTTTCCGCACTATAAGGCGCACCTTCAATGAATGACGTATTTTTAAACTTTTTCCACATATAAGGCGCATCGCATTATAAGGCGCTACAGTAGAGCTGGGGTTACGTTCTGCATCCATTAGACCAAGGGTCGGCAACCCGCGCCTCTTTCATCCTTATACTGCGGCTCCGAGTGGCTTGGGAAAATAAATTACAAAAAAAAAAAAAAACTAAGTATTTAATTGAAGTGTATTTTATTTGTGTTAGTTCTTTAATATTTTAGCTCTAAATTGGAAGATTATTGTGATCTTGACATATATATATATATAAAATATATTATATTATAAATATATTTTATTGTTTTTCGTCGCTCAAAATACATATATATGTCTATGGTTGCGAGACCTGTTGCGGCTCAATATTGATCCATATATAAGGCTCACCGGATTATAAGGCGCATGGTCAGCTTTTGAACAAATTGAAGGCTTTTAGGTGCGCCTTATAGTGCGGAAGATATGCACTATAAGGTATAATATTAAGTATAATAATATTATTATATAATATTAATATTATAATATTCGTACATAATAATATTATATAATAGCATCTTGTTTGGGCCAGGATAAACGGGAAAGAGCGGAGCGGTGCTGCTACTGCTGCTGTGACCCCTTCCAACGGCAGGAAGTGCTGTGTACGCTCTTAATAGTACGTCCAAATTAATGCATACTACTGATATTTACTCAAAAGTGTGCCGAACTTAAGTATACTTTTTAGTATATACTGTTTAGTATGGCATTGCGGAAGCAGCGCTTGTGTGTAGTAGTGAACACCGCTAACGGACGCTTCCGCCCGTTTACAGCGTCGGCTTAGTCCTAACAACAACAGTGACGGAGGATGAAGGAGTTGAACTTAATATTGCTGCCAGTGGTGCAGCGAGTGCTGGGCAGCAGTGTTAGAGAGCAGATAGATGGTGTTTTCATCAGACTCAATCGGTTAATGAATAGTCCACTCTTGGAAAATAAATGCATGTGACCGGGTGTGACAAGCTTTTTTCTCAGTAAATTCTACTATTCCACTGCAGAAATGTATCTTTCTGCAGAGATTTAGGAGTATTGGGGCAATGTTGTCACTTTTACTGTTAGTGTACCAGGGAAACTATTAATGTGTACTCGCTGGAGAGAAATCATGCCCCTCAGAGTGTTTTTAAAGTTAGCTGAGCAGCATTTGATTTGAAATGCTAATGACAGGCTCATCATACGATCCATTCAGAAGCAAGGACAACCTGAGACACGGAGGGGTTTTGTTTTTTACAAGGTTTAACGCCTCAACTGTTTTTAGCCTGGAAGTTATATTTTGCAACTAAGTTTAGGAGGAAAATTTATTGTGGAAAAAAAATATGCAAAATGCTTCGAAGAGAAAACGGCAAAAGTTAGGTACAAATGGCTCTTTCTTGGATTCAAACACAGAAACCACTTTTCAGAGAGAGTACAAAAGTCATAGTTCCCTCCCACACACAGGAAAAGAAAAAAACAAACTTACAGCTACAGTGTGTGGCTGCAGCTGCGAGGCACACGGCTACAACAACGACAACCAGGAATGCAGCCTGTTTTCTTTATTTAAGATGTTATACGCCACAGACAGTAATGCACAAAAACATAATTGTATATGTATAAACTGCGTTTAGTAGATTATTGCTTTGTTGTAACGATGCGTCTTGGTAATACATCTTATATCGTTGAAAAGCCTATTTATTTCCCTTTTAAATGGCGCCACATTTGTCAGGAACCTGCATGTGTGGGAGGAGCGGTGGAGCTGAGGACGTGGTTGTGCCCGTGAAAAATTTGCCAAATGTTCTCTGCCAATGCAAAACAGCTTATATTGCTGATGCTGTTGACTTTTGTGTTGAACTTCTGGTTCCCTGGTTGCATATATATATATATATATATATATATATATATATATATATATATATATATATATATTAGGGCTGTCAAAGTTACCGCGTTAATAATGCGTTAACTTAACGTCCTCTTAATCCGACATTTTTTTTTACGCACGATTAACGCGCAGGATAAAAAAAAAGAAACGCGCATTAAACCCCCCACCCCCCAATATATATATATATATATATATATATATATATATATATATATATATATATATATATATATATATATATATATATATATATATATATATATATATATATATATATATATATATATATATGTAAGCCATAATCAGCAATATTAAAATAATAAAAGGCTTGTAATATTTCAGTTGATTTATAATGAATCCAGAATGTATGACATTTTTGTTTTTTTAATTGCATTACAGAAAATAAAGAACTTTCTCACAATATTTTACAATTTTCTGAGACAGTCCTGTATAATATTTTTTTACAACAAGGTTAGTGCTGACAGGGATGCATAATGGTTAAAGGTTCAGGGGAAGGTGAAATGGTGCTGCATTGTCATAGCGTTTGTGGGCATGTAAATGCTGTTGAATGAGAGCAGCAGGGCAGAGCTCAGTGCTGCAGAGCTGGAGGACAGAGCTAACGGAGAAGCTCTGGTCGTATGCTCTGACTTAAGGATATGGAGGGAAAAGTGCGTTGAAAAGCTCACAGGGGGAACCTCCTGAACATCACAGGGCGGTGCACGGCACCCTCCACAGCAGGTCCTAAGCCAGGGAGGGCTGCACCGATGACATGCTGTCAGGTAGAAACAAGGTGGAGAGCTGAGCTGGCCTAACACACTATGACTAACACACTCTCCCCGCTGTTCGCTTGACGCCTGCTCAATTCCCAGCTCTTTCCAGTCTTTCCCTGGATACGTTTGCCTCTCTCTATCTCTTCAGCGTCATCATTTTTCTTCCTGCTGTACTGCTTGACATTTATCTCCTTCCTCATTACTCACCCCTCTCTCTGAATGCTCTTTGGTGTGGTCGCTTGTCTAGCTTGTGTTGGACCTTTCTGTAAGGCCTCTGCTGATTTTATTTGTTTTACTGAATCAAGGCCACAGCAGCGAGCTCTGACAGGCCTCTCCATCATGCTCCAACAAGTGATTGATTTCAGATGGGCTTCGGGAGACTTAACGCTTCAAAACAAACACAAACAAACAGCGCGCACACAAGATGTGAATCAAACATCCAGCACACACCGAAATCCCTCTTCCTTGCAAAAGTTGTCATCAAAGTAAACACTGAACGGTGCAAGTTGAATAACTGAGTTGCTATTCATCATACAATTTTATTCAGATAAAGTCATTTCTAGCATGTTTTAATATGCGAGCACTCACAGTAAAAGCCATTTTATTCACACTTATTGAGATTATGCTCCATTAGCTCATCAGCATGGATGCTGTGGCTCCTTGGCAAGAGCTTTACCTCTGACATCCAATTCAATCATTTATGCTGGCCAGAGCCAGTGTCCATATCCAGGACTGAAAGATGGCACATTGACCGGGGACGGGGGGGGTGGGGGATGGGGGGTACGTCCTCACTGCATATGTGTTAATCAGCTCGGTTCTGGTTTAGTCCCACTTCTTGCGTAGGGCAACATTTCTTTAAAGTCTTTGGTTTCTACAGTTTTGCAGCTCTAAATCAGATCGTAACGATTCTTCTCACCCATTCAGTATCAGGAAACTGTCTGAGCTGCCCCCGTTTGATACCTACATGTGTGAAATGGGATCCATACTGCATGCAGTCCGCTTCATTTGCACAATGAGCTCCATTGATAACAAATGATATCAGTGAGATCTCAGAGGGATGTTTGAGTAAAATGTTAAGCTCATTCGTCACGACTGCAGTGACAAAGCTGTCAGACTTAGTACTGTATTGATGAGTATGTGCAATGCATACCGGATTGAGGGTTTATGGATCACGTTACACAACAACGGTCGAATGAAAAGAAGATGTAAAGACACACCACAGGAAGAATCATCAGCATTCCTAAACAAGGACGGGACATTTTCAAAGGTAACTTTGAGAAGGAATAGTAATACACTTTTATTTACAGGAATAGACTGAAATGAACAAAATTGCTGGTTAGTCTGAAAAAAACCCCATCTCTGTATAAACTTTTTTGTTGAATTTTCTGGTTTTCTACCTTGTCAAGGGGACGGATAATATCTAGGATTCTTGACACGACACCAGGACTCCCACTGTACCTGTCAAGACATTTATGATACTTCTTGGGTGTTAGATTTACTTAAGTGCAAAATGTGTATATTAATGTAAACTAGTTCACATCATTGAACTGAAATCACCCCACTGTTTATAAAGTGCACTTCATGGCCGGTTCACCATTCTGAAGTTCTGTTCCAAATGTAGTGAGAATTGTTTTACTCAATGTATCCCACAATGCATTATGAAAAGTATTTTCGGCTAATGGTCAGTACATTAGCCGGCGGCTATCTGTGACATTTTAGCTGTATGACAACAATAAAGCAATGAACACTGCTGCTGTTGTTTAAAAACTGAAAAACCCTACTGTCTCCCGTGGTAGGGTCTCAGCCTTGGGGTTCCCCAGTTGGGCCAAAGTACAACGAGCCAGATCTCCAATGCACTGGTGACATGTCCAGGGTTCTGCCCTGGTGACATGTCCAGGGTTCTGTCCTGGTGACATGTCCAGGGTTCTGCACTGGTGACATGTCCAGGGTTCTGCACTGGTGACGTGTCCAGGGTTCTGTCCTGGTGACGTGTCCAGGGTTCTGCACTGGTGACATGTCCAGGGTTCTGTCCTGGTGACATGTCCAGGGTTCTGCACTGGTGACATGTCCAGGGTTCTGCACTGGTGACGTGTCCAGGGTTCTGTCCTGGTGACGTGTCCAGGGTTCTGCACTGGTGACATGTCCAGGGTTCTGCCCTGGTGACATGTCCAGGGTTCTGTCCTGGTGACATGTCCAGGGTTCTGCACTGGTGACATGTCCAGGGTTCTGCACTGGTGACGTGTCCAGGGTTCTGTCCTGGTGACGTGTCCAGGGTTCTGCACTGGTGACATGTCCAGGGTTCTGCCCTGGTGACATGTCCAGGGTTCTGCACTGGTGACATGTCCAGGGTTCTGCACTGGTGACGTGTCCAGGGTTCTGTCCTGGTGACGTGTCCAGGGTTCTGCACTGGTGACATGTCCAGGGTTCTGTCCTGGTGACATGTCCAGGGTTCTGCACTGGTGACATGTCTAGGGTTCTGCACTGGTGACGTGTCCAGGGTTCTGTCCTGGTGACGTGTCCAGGGTTCTGCACTGGTGACATGTCCAGGGTTCTGCCCTGGTGACATGTCCAGGGTTCTGTCCTGGTGACATGTCCAGGGTTCTGCACTGGTGACATATCCAGGGTTCTGCACTGGTGACGTGTCCAGGGTTCTGTCCTGGTGACGTGTCCAGGGTTCTGCACTGGTGACATGTCCAGGGTTCTGCCCTGGTGACATGTCCAGGGTTCTGCACTGGGGACACGTCCAGGGTTCTGCCCTGGTGACATGTCCAGGGTTCTGTCCTGGTGACGTGTCCAGGGTTCTGCACTGGTGACATGTCCAGGGCTCTGCCCTGGTGACATGTCCAGGGTTCTGCACTGGGGACACGTCCAGGGTTCTGCCCTGGTGACATGTCCAGGGTTCTGCCCCTGCTTTTAGACCAAAGAGAGCTTGGATAGGCTTCAGGACGGATGGACGGATAGATGGATGGATGGATGAATGGATTGACGTACGGATGGATGGATGGACGTACGGACGGATGGACAAATTAACAGATGGATCGATGGACGTACGGATGTATGGACAAATGGACAGATTGCTGGATGAATTGATGGACATACGGATTGATGGATGGAGGGATGGATGCCTGGATGGATGGATGGATGGATGGATGGATATATGGACATGCAGATTGATGGATGCATGGATGGATGCATGGATGGATGGATGGATGGATGGATAGATGGATATATGGACATGCAGATTGATGGATGCATGGATGGATGCATGGATGGATGGATGGATAGATGGACATGCAGATTGATGGATGCATGGATGGATGGATGGATGGATGGATGGATGGATGGATGGATGGATGGACAAATGGACAGATGGCTGGATGGACGTACAGATGGATGGACATACAGATTGATGGATAGATGGATGCATGGATGGCTGGATGGATGGATGGACAAATGGACAGATGGAGGGATGGATGGACAAATGGACACATGGATGGATGGATGGATGGATGGATGGACAAATGGACAGATGGATCGATGGATGGACAAATGGACGGATGGATGGATGGACAGATGGATGGATGGATGGATGGATGGATGGATGGATGGATGGATGGATGGATGGATGGATAGATGGATGGACGGACGGACAAGTGGAGAGATGGATGAATGGACAGATGGATGGATGGATGGATGGATGGACAGATGGATGGATGGATGGATGGACAGATGGATGGATGGATGGATGCAAGTTCCTACTGCTAAGTTCCTAGCTCCTATGGAAGTCCTTTGCCCAGTCCTTGTCCTGCAGGGCTGCTGTCCTGCAGGTTTGACATGTTTCTCTGCTTCAACTCACCTGATTCTAATGATTAGATGGTCGTCAGCTTATCATCGAAGTCCGCACAAGTCTGTTAATGATCCATTCATTTGAATCAGGTATGTTAAAGCAGGGAAACATCTAACATACACAAGACAGCAGGCTCAGGACTGGACTCGCTCAACCCTGGACTAAGTTGTATTGTAAAGACTTACACCTGTTTTTGAGCACTATGCTCATCACTAGACACGGACTGGCATGTCCTCTCTTCACACAAGGGAATCTCAGTCTAGACTGTTCGCTCAAATGGTTCCTCAATGGTCCCTCTTTATGTTCAATAAGCTCCATTCATTCCCATACATTTCCCAACTGGAGTACTTCCAAATGTGCCCCACCTTAACTTTCCGCGCAAAGTTTCTGGGAACTTTCTAAATTCTACTGAAATCTTCCACTGCTTTAGAACCCAATTCAAAACAGTGAACATTTCTTTTCTGATGCATTTCATTCATCATTTCACTTTATTTCTTATAAAGGTTTAATAAAATTGCATGCCAGTTTAAAGCCCAATTTAATAAATAAGTAAATGTGACTTTTTAATCAAACGCAGTGGGACAAAGGGACCACCTTCAATTTATTTTTAAATGTGTCTGTTTCCACATTATTCATAAGCAGGCCTTCAAGGTTAGACGTGTTGAATGTGAATTTTTCTGTTTTCAAAGCCTTTTCATAGCACATTCAAACCTACTATAGAGGGTTCGTGAGGTTTTGCTTCATACGAAAAAAAGGATGTGAATACATTTTGGTTTTCCATTATTGTTGGTGACTGAAACACCGCCTACGGTGACATTTAGACCATCGGGCATCCTGGTTCATTTCTGTTAGAAAGGATCTGACATGATGAAGCTGCAGTAATCACGCTGTGTTCTCATGAGGTCAGTGCGTATCTGGGAGCTGTTGAATTGGAGATGTACCAGGAGCAGAATGCCAATTCCATTAAGAGTGAAATATCAGTAACTGAACAGTAAATCACTGGCCGTTAATTGAATCAGAGTTGTACTATTTTTCCTGGTTATTTTCTGGAACGCCAGATATCACATCTCATCAACATGAGTAAGTCAGCAAGAGAGTGAGTAAAGGAGGGGACGAGAGGCTGAGAGAGGGAGGTAATGAAATTCCCACACTGCTTGTACATCCCTGAGCTCGACACATTAATGAATGAGCAGAACTCGCCCGTCACTCTGGAATTGGATCACGCACACAACAATGATAGATCCCCTGACGGGGAGCGGGGCGCAGGAGGGCATCAATTTGCTTCTGCTCTCCCACAGAGCTTGGCATTCAGCAGAGCGTTCCTTATTCAGAGAACGCATCCACAGCAAAATACAACCAAGTGCCATCTGCTCCATCTCCCCTTGCCTCCCGCCACAAAGCAGATGATTATCAACTGGAGTCGGCTTTGCTTCAGCGGAGCACTGGAGTATTGCAGTCAGCATTCAAAACATCAACTGTCTTGAGTTTGGAAACTTTTGACAAGTTGCAGACTTCCTGTTGTGAACTTTGATTCTCTAAAATGTGCGTGTTCTTTCAACAAGTAATCCATTGGCACGTTAAACACTTTCAAGCAATTTTAGAAAGTCCATGCATAATTTAGTTTTATGGAAGTCTGTGAAAGCAGACTTTTGTCTGGTATAGTAGCAGGAATTTCATGGTCGTAATGGAGCCATATTGGGACTACGAACAGTGAATGCATTGAAGGCAGCTCTGTATTTTACGCTCCCTCACTCTCCTCCCTGGGAGGACTACACACATTCACAGCCAGAGGACAGCCAGAAACAATAGAGGATGCTAGAAATGGAGACGACAGGGGTCCATTCGAACCCTCCTGCGCCTGTGTTGATGAAATTGTGTAACTCAGCGGGCCGCCCTGTCACATGTGGTGCATTGCCAGGAGAGGTACACAGGAATACACCGGTAGCCGTGTGGTGCGTGGGGAGCACCTAATGGCTCATGATGACCTCAAAATCAGGTCTGGCCTCATTGTGTAGGTCCCTTGTCATCAAAGAGATGCAAACAGAGGAGTAAAGTTTGTGAGTCTCTTCTTCCTCTGGACCGGGGGTCGGCAACCCGTGGCTCTTTAGCGCCGCTCTAGTGGCTCCCTGGAGCTTTTTCAAAAATGTTTGAAAATGGAAATCGATGGGGGAGGGAAATATATTTTTTGTTTTCAATATGGTTTGTATAGGAGGACAAACATGACACAAACATTCTTAACGTTTTCCAATGCTGTAAAAATGTGTAGAATAAATACAAAATTTCAACATTTCTGTCAACGAAGATTTGCGTCATAGCCTGCGACACACGTTTCTACCAGCAGGGCATGTGGCTGTTGTAAACAGACCTGCCAAATGGATTGTTTCCAAAAGAACAATAACTGAGGAGAAAAGAGAAAAGAGGATTCAACGTTTCTTGGACCAAATCATTTGCATTCATTGCAGACCTATTTGCAGACCGAGATAATACAGACTCTCTCCGCTAAGACAGTGAAGGAAAGGGCCATTAAAATGGCAGGGAACATCACCGACCAGCAAATCAAGGACATAAATTCAGCGCCTGCATACTCAATTATTGTGTTGAGTCGTGTGATGTGATTGATATTGAGCAAACTGAGCTTTTATGCAGGTATATGAACTCTTATGTATTTGTAGCCAACTTAGTCATTTTGATAGTAAGCTAATATAACCAATATAGATACATACAGCATGTGTTCCCTTGATTATAAGGCTTATAAAATACTTTTAATTTTTTGCGGCTCCAGACATATTTAGGGCCCGAGCACTGACAGTGCAAAGGCCCTATTGTATCTGTAGGAATTTTTTTTTCTCGTTTTTCTCGTTTTTTTATTTTCCTTCTTCCGACGAAATGAGGGCCTTTTTGCCCCCCCAAACGTGCCTCAATAGTCACCAAATTTTGCACGCAAGCCAGGCCTGGTAAAAAATTTGATATTTAATGGTTTACATTAATGAGTGTGGCCTAATGGCTCAACAGCGCCCCCTAGAAAACGTCATGCCTCAAGCCCCACAATACGGTTTGACGTACATGCACGAACATCGGTACACACCTGTATCATGTCACAACTTAAAGAAAAGTCTCTGGGTGCCATGGCCGCAACCGAACAGGAAGTCGGCCATTTTTAATTAATTGTGTAATTTTGGCGCAATTTATGCCATTTCTTCAGCCGTTTCTTCGCCCGAACCATAACGTGCACCCAGGTGTGTTATACATCAAAATGTGCGTCTCGATCCTGCGACGATGGGCATTACTTTTCTCCGTCAAAAGCGTTACCGTGGCGACGATAGACGCCAAAAAGAGCGCCCACCCTTCATCTGATTGGTCCATATTTGTTAGTTCCTACTTTCTGCCATAACCTTTGAATGGTTTGACATAAAGAGTCGTGAGTGGTGTCATCGGACTCGGTTTTGAGTCCTTGACCATAATTGGTGCAAATTAGCCCTGCCCCTTCTTCTGATTGGTCGATATCTGATAGTTCCTACTTTCTGCCACAACTTTTTAATTGTTTTTTTGTTTTTTTTGGTCCAATATGGCTCTTTCAACATTTTGGGTTGCCGACCCCTGCTCTGGACGACAAAAACAACAACAACAACAACAAAATCCAAACACAAAGTGGGTGACACGTTTTTCGACCTCCGTGAGCTCTGCATTTCTATTCAGTCAGTGCAGCCCGCTGCTGCATGCCTGAGGCTAGAACGTCCCAGACCAACGGGATATGGATCATCAATGTTATGGAAGCCACTCAGGAAATTAATATTGATTAATTATTATTGGAAATTTAGACTGAAAGCTTCCGCTTAGATGGAGACTGCGTTATTCCCTCCGCTTGTCACACCCTCTGCCCACACTATTCCACACCTCAGTGAATTTTCAGTAGGAAAAGCCCCCTCCCAATATGCCCTAATCAGCCTTTACGTCTGCTGCATGGACGGGGTAGTCTGTTCGTTTTTCCCCACACTAGCTCCTCACTAGCTTGAGGAGATGGCATGGTGGCAGGAAGTCAGACATATGGTGCTTTTCCACTAGTACCTACTCAGCCCGACTCGACTCACCTTGCCCTCATTTCTTTTCAATACCCAGATCCGAAGAAGGAGGTTGGAGTGAAGCTGCTGTGATGTATTTGATTGTGTATCTAAACGGAGAAGACAATAACACTAAAGATGTAGAACCTGGAGGAGATGATAGATGTGCTGCTGGATCTGTGACTTGTGTTTGATATCAAGTTAAAAAATGAGAGTGAAAGAAACTTCAAGCGGCAACGCTTTTTTTTTGTTAGTTTGTCTCTGCGCTGCTGAAAAGTCTGTTGGTAGCAGCTATGAAGTGACAGAGCTCCTGGTAGATCTGGTCGTTCCTTATCTCCGTCTAGATCCCTTTTTAATTCTCTCCTCAGCACCAGGTTTATGAACATCTGCACCTCAGAGTTGGATCATGAAACAGACTTTTGCTGCCATTGCCTGTTGAATAAAATGAACAAGAATCCGTCAGAGTCTCTTTCTCTGATTTCCTCCTCCTGACTCAGACGTCTGACTCCAACCCCCCGACCAATCGGTGGCCTGTAGTGTGATGATGTCAGATACAGCCGACTCAGCAGCTTAGAACCTCGGCAGAATAGTTACAGAAAAAGTATCTACTTTTTAGACGCCTGGTGGAAAAGCGCAAAGGCGAGTCGAGTAGGGCTGAGTAAGTACTAGTGGAAAAGCGCCAATAGACTTAGTGGGATGAAGACATGAGAGACAATGTAATGTAATTCTGATAAATGAGGGGGAAAAAAAAACTCCTGCACGCTGACAGACACGTGCACACATCTGCTGCTGCTACTCTCCTCCCAGACTGGGGGGCATGAGCTAAAAGGCTTTCCGCAGTGATTTCTGTACCATTCATATGAAAGAAAGAAGACTTGTCAGCAGAAAACAATAGACGAGGTAAACGCAGATTCCTACACAACAGAGAGAGAAGAAGGCTGGAAAAATTACAGACTGAGAAGATTTTGCAGTGAATCAATATGATCCACGTCGGGATGGATTACAGGAGAGCTCACAGGACGGCAGGTGACTGGTAGAGATGCACTGATCAGGATTTTGAGGGCCGATCACCGATAACCGATCTCCAAAATCAGTATCTGCCGATCACCGATCACAGCGTGGAATCCATAAATTCTTCAATATTGTTGTCTCATGTACGACACTGACATTGTATTATTAGGTATAAAAATTAGGAGATGAGAAAGTATCTTGAATTGTCTGTTTTATTACAGGCTGAGGCAATATGCAATATTTCACCCTCTAGAGACTCTTAGAGACGATTTAGACTTGCTTACAAAGAGTAAGTGTAATTTACTAGCTTCAGGTTTCCTGTGCTAATAATTATGTACAACATGTGCACCAACACAACAGCAGACATGTCACTCTCTAAAAGTTGATACAAGTGGTAAACTATAAACCTTAGTTTTCCTGTGGAAAGAGGAATTAAATCTTAAATAGAAATTAATTATGAATTATTCAGCTTTGTGAAAGCTTTAGCGGTAGCATCCTCCGCGAATGAGGAAACTCTTGTGAGTGAAGCAAAACTCTTCACACTAGAACTCCAAATGTCACCGGTGAAGCGACTGACACGACTGTCGTCCTGCGTGAGTTTTGGATGTGACTGTATGTAGTTTGGTATAACTCCGGCGGACATTCATCAGCGAAATAATTACGACGCTGCAGCGCGTACCGCGGATCCAAGCAGCTAACTACACGTTTAAACCCGACGTCTTCTACAACAGAAAGCGACTGATGAGAAAAGCATATGAATCCATTATCTTACCATGTAGTTCTTTATTTTTCTTGCTGTCGTTTATAGGTCTTTGTTACGTTCAGGTGAGTTAGCGGCGTTGCTCCTTTTCTGTCTCTGCCTTAGCGGCAGCCGACTTTGGCAACTCAATAAACTCCTTTGTGTGAGAAACTTTCAAATGTCCTATCGGCTTCGTTGTGTTGAAATTCTTTTGTAACATTCCTCCTCGGGGTATCTCCTTTGGACACACCTTGCAAACTGCAAATTTGTTGTCCTATTCAGACATTGTAAAACTCCCATACCGAGGCCATTTTCAGTGTTGATGTTTTGTAGAGAGGACAGCTGGGTCTGAGGTGTGGGAACGCAACACGGGCGGCTGTTTGTTGTTGTAAACGTCATCAGATCGGCCTGCTTTGAACTATTATTTTCCGATCTCCGATCAAAACCGATCGATTGCCGATCGTTTGGGGCATCTCTAGTGCCTGGGACTAAAGCCCACAGTGAGGACCACCAGGTCCAAGTGGTTGCAAAATGAACAAGAACTCAGAGGGTGTCTTTACTCAGAAAAGTCTGGACCATAACAGCATGTGGCATTATTCTGAACTGCAGTGTTGTTTTTGATGAAAGGAAGTGAACGAGCCTCACTGAGTCCACCAAGCCTCCAGCTGTCACTGTTTGTGTCATTTCAGCCTCTAAGGTGAGAGTCGGGCTCGCTCCCAGTTTTGACGGCGCTGCACTTGAGCGGCCCGATGACATGCGCCTCCTAGGCCTTCAATGTGCGTTTATCTGTGTGCGGGATTGCACATGTGTGCAGACGCAGCGGGAATTCGGAGCTGTTTGGATGCTGTTGGCATTCATTAACAGTTCATACAAGCAATGATAATTAAAAGCTTGCTGAGTTTGTAATTACCTTGTAGCACCTGCTCCTCCACCGCCTACTTTCTCCGCCCACAATGCAACACTCACTGTCACATCCTGTCACAGGTGAGAGTGTGTTGAAGGCCCTGGGGCGCCATTTATTCTGTGGAGTTTGATGAGATTCATCAAGTTGAGATTTGACTTTTCAAATCACACGAGTCTGCAGAAGTATTGGAACAACAGCAGCTCAAGTTAAAAGCACACAAAGATTACCGGTAAATAGTGACGGATATAGTAATCCTCTGCTTGTATCACGATGCAGCAGTGCAATAAACCTTTAAACGCACACCATTCTGTCAGTCCTACTGCATACACCTGTGTCCCAGACACACATCTCCTGGACATTCAGCTGCTTTGCAGAGGAATGCATCTCTGTCGGTGTGTGGGAGTCTTGGGTTGGCAGTTGGACAAAAATGTGTCAGGGCCTGGGAACATTTTCCTTCAAGAGCTCCTGTGATTTGTAGTGACACCTTCATTTAGTCTGTTCTCATTAGCCCTCAACACCACAGCGGGCTGGTCTGGGGTTGGGGGAGGGGGTGGACCAAGGTAACAGCAAGATTATGTTTCATTAGAAATGTTGTTGCTAACCAGGATCACAGAGCTGTAGTTGATGTGGCACATCACAATAATCCTGCCTTAAGTCCCCCACAGACTCGATGGACACTGTGGCATCAGTTTTCCTGCAGCTGATGATTTCTGCTGACCAAACTAGACACCCGTTGCCAACCAGCACTGGAAACACCCTGGTCAAAGAGGGGTAAATGTGTCACTGTGACAGCGCTAAGTGCGCGAGATTGATGAGCGCCATTGATCAGGAGTGGACTGGAGTGGACTGGAGTGGAGTGGCGTGGCTGGCTCGGCTCCCTTGACCCGGCTGACGTGAACGGAGCTGGGAACGCACGTTTGCGTCCTGCTGCACCTTGTAGTATTTTAAGTTAGGGCACATTATGTCCACTTTAGTATCTCTGAGTGAGTCGGGGAGGCTTGGAGATCGGTGCGGCTTCAGGGTTTCACTAGATATACTTGCAGTTTGAGCTTGCGTTCGCGTCCGTTCGCGTGCACCACCAACTGCAATGTCGCTCGCGTAGTACGCGAGGAGAGCGTGTCGTACCCTCGTCGGTAACCGATTGGGAGCAGTAATCAGAGCAACAGTTGGAAAAGTGATTAAATATTTAGTAGTAGCGGTAGTCCCCACTGTGGGGAGTGGTAGCCTAGTGGTTGCAGAAGTGGACTGGAGGACCAGGTTCAAGTCCCCAGAATGCAACCCAGGTCAACCACCCTGGGCCCCTGAGCAAGGCCCTCAACCCCAACCGCACCCCGGGCGCCGTTTATATGGCAGCCCACTGCTCTCTAGTCTAATTAGAGATGGGTTAAATGCAGAGAAACAAATTCAACCAGCCTGGCTGTGTGGTCATTAATAAATAAATTAAAATTAAAATTAGTAGCAGGAGCAGATTAGAACAACGAACAAGTTAACAGGTCAACATTGGATGAAGAGGAGATTATAACATTGCTTTGGTTGAGATCTCGGCAAAGGAAACGGCGCCAGCGACCTCCGCGCCGTCACTTGTGACCGGGACCAGCCGGTATCAGACCGGGACCAGCGCCACTCACGGCCAGAGCCAGAACTGCAGGTTGCATACACGTTCAGTGTCTTTTTGGGATCGTGCACGTCGACGCGTCAAATGAACGCAGGATACGCGTAGCGGCCATGATGTGCACGCGTACGCGGTCTGAACTGCAAGTATATTTGGGCTCCAAAGCCCACAGTGAGGACCACCAGGTCCAAGTGGTTGCAAAATGAACAAGAACTCAGAGGGTGTCTTTAGTCAGATTCTTCTCTGTGGAAAGAAAAGTCTGGACCATAACAGCATGTGGCATTATCCTGAACTACAGTGTTGTTTTTGATGAAAGGAAAGACTCGATGGACACTGTGGCATCAGTTTTCCTGCAGCTGATGATTTCTGCTGACCAAACTAGACACCCGTTGCCAACCAACCCTGGTCAAAGAGGGGTAAATGTGTCACTGTGACAGCGCTAAGTGCGCGAGATTGATGAGCGCCATTGATCAGGAGTGGACTGGAGTGGCTGGCTCGGCTGCCTTGCCCCGCTGATGTGAACGGACGTTAGCGTCCTGCTGCACCTCGTGGTATTTTAACCAGGAGATATGGACATTTCACTCAGGCCGGAAATAGTTTGTTTAAGAAAGGGCACATTATGTCCGCTTTAGTATCTCTGAGTGAGGAGGCTTGGACATCGGTGCGGCTTCATGGTTTCACAATCACAAACAGGACATGTCAGATTGCCCTTTCTGCAGCGAGACAGACCAGGTAGCTCCTCCTCCGTGCTGAAACTGTTTCCAGCTCGATTACGACATCAGCAGACCTGTCTGAGCTGGTTTGTGAGAAGAGCTATGTCCACAGCTGCAACCACTGTGCTGACAGGTGATTTGGCTCATTACATTGAATATATAAAGAACAGTTAACAGTGTTAAAAGCTTTATTTTTATTGAAGTGGGAAACTGAAGTGGCTAAACTGTGTTTATTACAGAGGGTTCGGCTTGAGGCTGTGGACTAAATCTGTCTCCAGATATGCCTGGTGACATCACGAGGGTTAATCAGAGTCCAAACTTCCTCTTTGGTGCGGTTCTCCTTGAGGTTCATTTAAAAAAAAAAAGACCAGAAAAAGAAAGAGCAGGGATGGATAAGATGGACAAAAACACACAAATGAAAGGAATGCGTGGACAGAAATGAGGAAAGGGCATTCTGACCGCTAATTATTTCCGAAGCGCTCCTCCCTATCACATACCGCATTCTTTTAGAAACCTAGCAGGTCAAAGGTGGGTGAGTAATGACTAGTTTGCACAATTACAGATTGATAATGACTCCCGCCGTCCTTCTGAGCAGATGGATTTTTCAAAGTAACGTTGGGTAATGACACCAGTTTCATTCAGGCCACAGTGGGAGTTTCCTTCAGCCGACAGGCATGATAATGACCATTCAACTCATCTTCTTTCTCTTATCAAGCCTAAGCATTTGTTTTAATTCGCAGCTGAAAATGTCTCTTCAAGGTGAAACTGTCGTAGATTGAGGTGCGACTTCTAGCTATGTTTGCACTGAGCTCACCTTTTCAAACACACCTGTTCCTCTCACTTTAACAAAACAGTGTTGGCTCCCACATCCCCGAACAAGTCAAGTCAAATTTATTAAAAACAGCCTCTTTTTACACTTGTGTTGAGCCGTGGATGGCAGCACTGCAGTGTTTTACACATGTCAGGGGTTCTGTTGTCAATGCGAACCCCTCCATCACCTCTGGCGTGTGATTGCTCATTTCACTTCCTGTATCACAAAATACATGTCAGCTATTCAGCAACACTGTGTAAGTTCGCAAAGAGTAGAAAGTGACAATTTTTCGCAAAAGAAAAGCAAAACTCTGAACTGAATTAGTGATAAAGGCGGGGGTGAGGTGGGGGTGAGGGGGTGGGGTACAGTGTTTCCATTGAACAGTGATTCTCCCTTTGTGAGCAAAAGTCGCCTATAGATCTCTCGCCGAGACTTCAATGACCAATGAAAGAGAAGATCTCGACTTTGAAGAAGATGGCAAGAACGTGTTTAGTCTGACAAATGATTGTGATTGCAGCTACAGCTGTTGTGGAAAAAGGATGAAGGCAGTGGATGATCATTCAAATGATTATTCAGAGGTAAAGCCCTTATGTAATGCAGCAATGCATGATTAAGTTGTGTTATACGGCAGCTATGTTGTATTAATGAGGCCAAGAACAGCTGGAAACTAGATTATAATGACTTTAGCTTGACCAATACATCACATCCAGAGCTTACAGACACATGGATACGTGCAAAAAGTATTTTGATGACACTTTTACGCTAATCTAAACCCGAAAAACCATACTGCAAAAAAGTTTTTTTTTGCAGTATGGTTTTTTTTTGTGGTGGTTTCATTACAGGTTTTCCTTTGCAATTTCTTGGTTTTGCGCAAATGTAGGGGTAATGGATTTGTGAAACGCCTCTTGAAAGCTGGGTCGGTACAAATGCCTGAGGTCTTAATCGAATGTCTGTGACATGCTTTTATCAAAACTACCACTGAAGCACAGTGGCTGTTTTCTCTTTTTAACATGCTTTTATAGGTTTTTCAGCTCTAAACTTGACTCCACCCAACCTTACTCAGCAGGTTGTGCATCTTTTGAAATCAGTTTTACAGCTTACATGAAACCTTGTAGAGGAATATCAAATGCTGCATGATGAGAATTTAGGTGGAGAGAATTCTGCTCTGTGCTGGGCCTGTGATGTCACAGTATCCTGCCAACGGAAATAACTCACTGATGACATATTTTTAGAGTTAAGATGCCTGAATTATGCCTGAATTTGTGATTTGATAGCCAGATACCCGCAATCTATGTGTTCAAGCACAGACAATTAAATTTTTCAAAATAGGTGACCTTTAAGTTGACCTTTAATAGCTTATTCCACTTTCATTGACCCCTGAGGACAAAGCAGACGTCAGTGTTGTATTGTTTTCTTTTTTGCCTCAATCACCACATTTACATAAACAGTTTATTCAAGCTACGATGATAGCTTGATGAATCATTGGACAGCTTTCTTTACATGTCCACGAGGAGAATTGATTTACCAACTAAAGTATGTCAGACTCTTCCCCAGAATAGTCAGCATAGCTAGTAAACATATGCTACACAACAGACAACAGATGCATCTTTGGTTTAACTGGCGGTGGCAAATTGGAGCAATAGTGAATGATGAAGTGGACAGTTTTCCAGATCTGTGTGTTCTGTGTGTCCTTGGTGTGTCTTTCCATCTTCTCTGTATCGGTTTTGTATTGTTTGTTTTCCTCTGGGAACTGTTGGAACTGTAGGAGATGAGCAGAGCGTGTAGGTCCAGTCCAGGCTCAGTCCAGGTTCAGTCCAGTCTAGCATTTACATGTACAACAGCGTTATTGGGGTGTGTTAGTACAACTGTGTAATTTAACTGGCCTGAGATGTCCACATTCATTTCAAACGTACCGCTTCAGTTGGACTAATGCAATATAGGTTTATACTTTTTCAAATATTAAAGAGGAACATATTAAAAAGAATAATTTAATTACTATACAGTAATCTGTTTTAACAGGGCTACTTCACTTCACTTCACGTTGTTGCGACGTTTTTTCAGATCTCGACTAAATCGACGCAGAGCCCACGTAGGTTACGCGGCAACGCGCACTGTACGGCACACGTTGCCGCGTAACCTACACTGTAGGCTCTGCGTCGGTGTAACCATAACCATAAATCAGCCTTTATTCTGGCGAGATCTGAAGATTCAACGCAACAACGGGCAAACTAGTGATTATGTACATCCACTGAGCGAATATTATGAAAGTAAAATATATATTTCTCGCTAGAAATGTAATCAAAACGCATTTTTATGCAGAAACTAACTCAAAATATTGATTTTATTCACTAAAAATAAGAGATATCCACCATGTTTTTTTGTTTGATTCAGTCTGCAAATGATGACCTAAAGCATTCTGGGAAATTTTCTCTTGCCCTCCGTCGGCGAGTCAGCATCTGAAATCCCTCGCTGCCCACTAGCCCTACATGCAAAGAGGAATTGGGACACCATGCCCTCACTGGAACGCGCAAAATTTAGGGGTAGGGCTGAAAAGTAGGACTAGGGAGGGATTGGGACTGGCCCTAAATACATTCCCAACACTTCAGCCAGCAGCTCTGGGAGACCGCCAGCCTTATTGTAAACGCTCCTGCAGTGGTGGCCTTTGGGGGAGCGCTGGTCGGTGCATCGAGTACCCACTTTACGTAATCTATTTTAGTGCCCCCCCCCCCACCCCACTCACTCATCCACCCCCTCTGTTTTCATACAGGTCACTTCGGGGGATTTCTCTTGAAGCACGTCTATGTTTTTTTTTTGTGATCAAATGTTGTTATTTATATTTCTTTTTTTTTTATTATAAACGGTGGCATCCACAATGATGTCAAACAAACATTATACACATATTTTCATTATACACCCCCTTCCAAACCCACCGCTCAGACCTAAGCATTCAATGAAAACAATTAATGATTAATAATAAGGAAAACAGAAAAAAAATACAACAATAAAAAAACTAACAAACTAAAAAAAAGGACAAATTAAAACAAAGGCAAAACATAATAATATCAAAATCTGGACAAGGATAGCTGCAACAAGGTCGTCTATATCAATTTTAAATACATCTTTCAAGTTTGGCTTTAATTTGATCTGCTGCCATTTACCAAAATAAAATATTTAGTTTTTTTGCATTCTGGATTCGAGTTGTCGATATTTCCAGGTAGATAATATCAAGAAAAGTCAAATACTAATAGGATATGTCAGGCCTGTGTGGTGGTTTCCATCTTACTGCTATTATCTTGTGTGCTGCTGTTAGGCCAGCAAGAAAAATTCGTTTTTGACATAGTGAAGCATTAATGGTGGATAAATGATTTAAAATAAGTGTTTGAGGGTTTACTGGGATATTCTGTACTGTTATGGAGGATAATGCAGTTGCAACCTGTTGCCAGAAGTTTGCAACAGGTTGTCATTCCCAGACCGTCTGCATGAAGGTTCCTGGTTTATTCTGAGAGCATCATGTACATAAACAGCTAACCAGGATCTTCATATGGTAAAGCTTGCAAAATTGATAATGAATAAGCTGATTATCTGGGTTTCTGGAAGCACGTCTATGTTCTACGAGGCAGAGACAAGTCTAGTTAAGGTAGAGACGCTTTCTGTCCTCTGATTCAAAAGAATACTATTTATTACGAGAAAAAACGTAACAAGTGATGTAATGATACCAAACATATGCCTCGTCTGAGCAATCAGTAGTTTGGGTCTTACACAGGCCACTTGTGAGGTTATAAAGAGGCGTAGGGCTGTAATCCTGTTGGGGCTCCCACGGGTTTAGTGCTAATGCTTTCATCAGCACTCATCCTGCTCTGAAGATTGTGTTGATGATGCTTGTAGCCCCTCGACTGTGATGGCGGCTCCCTGGCCGTAAGGAGGGTCGCCTTCAGTCCCCTGTCCTACCTGCAGAACAGTTGATTATGTCTCTTCATGTTTACAATTTCAAAATGCATCTTTGCCCACTGCAAGAGTCCCAAAACAAAACGGATAACATGGAAGATGGTAATAACAAAAACAAGACAAAACATTTAGTGCGGTGGCCGACAAGGGCCAAACGCGCTGCAACGGCCTAATGCGTCTCAGTTAAGGAAAACGGCTTCAAGTACAGAAACGATTCAAATTCACAAACTCAAAACGAGGTACAAAAAGAGGAACGTGGTGCAAATGAAAAAACGTGCTGCAAAAAACAAAGACAAATGCAGCATCATCAAACGCACTGCAAATAGAGAAACGATGCAAAACACAAAACGATATAAAACAAGAAACCATCTTCAAAAGAAAAACGCTTCATAACCGGTCACTGCAACCGGAAGTGCTGCAAACCTGCAGGGGGCGCTCTCGGTGTAACAGCTCAATGGACAGACACACGGGATGTAGAGAGACCCAACAGCTGACTGTTATTCAAAGGGGTTTTTGGTGTTTACATGGACGTGCAAATTCGCGTTATTGCCAATATTTGGGTTTTAAAAGGGTTATTGATGCATGGAAACGCAGTCACAGTATCCATGGAAGTGTTGGAGGAGCAAAGACGGGCAGAAAATATCTGCTTTGTCAACAAATGGGTGACCCTTTGTCACCTCAATACCGTTGTAACATTCTGAACAAGCTACTTTAAAGAAAAACTAACTCTACCACACATAATATCATTAAACAAGTCTAGGGATCTAGAAGAACTTGGGAAAGCCTATCCGTGATCTCCGGTACCCCAACCACTGTCATTCATCAGTAACTGATATGTTGGCAAAGGATTCATTTGCAAAACCTTTTGAAGAAGTACAACGCAGTGTTAAGGCGACAAATGTAATTAAAAACTCTGAGGTGGACCGTCACACGGCGGGGATGTGTTGTGGTCAGAAGTACAAGTACATCTGATTTCTAGGAAGAAAAGGGGATTATGTTCTCCAGAAGAAGTCAGCAGCAGGTTGTAAAGTGAAAGTGTGTTGTGGTTGGGGTCATGTCAATGCCTTTGACAGTGGTTGACAATGCCGTGACAACAGTATGGATGCAGAAAGATCTACAGATCTAAGACCAACACATCCTTCCTTCAGTGCAGCATCTTTCCCAGGGATAGCAATGCATTTTCCAGCAAAACAATGCCTTCCAATGGGACAAAGGAACAACTGAGATGATAAAGAATATCAACCGAGGGATAAACGCTTTGCTGTACCAGTGTTGTTTTGGAGTCTGCTGCAGGGCTGAGACGAATATTAACACATGAAATAAAGTTGTTAAGACAAAACACGACTCAGCTTGTGCCCACACTGTCTGCAAGCAAACAAAAGTAGGAATAAATGTGATAAGCCCTGCATTTACTTTCCATTTTCAACCCCCATACTGCACAGACAGTTTGTTCTTTTGGGGCTGGGTTAACAGCAACTTTCATTGTAGTCCCTCGTGGCCTTAAATGTGTTGACAGATCCCAGTTTGCTGGTTTGCTGCATTTCTTTAAAAGCCTCTCATAAAGAAGTCTTGAAGCAGCGATAATTCCCAGGGTGGTGCATGGATGAGAAGCAGGAGGAGAACGCTGAACTAGTCTCGTCCGTGTTGTTCATATCAAAGGAGGATTTTTATTGTCAAAGCAATGTTTTCCACTCATAGGGGTGTAACAATATATCGTGCCACGAAATTTCGCCATACAAATATGTAACGAAACGTGTCGTGGAGGTGACAAAGTGTATCGCAATATCGGATTATTAATATTAATCTATTGTGTTTACTAGTAACACGCATCCGACCATGCCTCGACCCGCGGACCAAAATCTTCCTCCGCTCAGAAGAAACTGGTACCGTTTTGCGGTCCCGTTTTGAGCTCTGAACTTTTACTGATGTAAGGCTGGTGTAGAGTTAAACCGTACCTTATTAAATTAAACCTTTTTGGGGTGGTGAGTAGGATAAACACGGGGACAACTTCTGCTGAGTTCCAGTGTACTTTAATGTCCCTCAACAGTGTAGGATTTTAGAACATCAACACAGCACCTAGTGCCGTACTGTGGCGTATCACTCCGCCCAATCTAAAACAGACTAATCACTACAGATAAACTGACTAGTGTCATTATAGTCCCTGATTTACATCACAATATAAAGAATATTTTTATAAAATAATCAACCCTGAATTACCAAAATAACCTTCTTAACAAAAATAAATCTCCTCTTACACTTATAAGGTGAGCATGAATCAATCTTTTTATGATGTAAAATTGTATGTATTTATTTACTTTTATTTATTTATTTAATTTTAGTTGTTAAATTTCTGAAAAAGAAAAAAAGTAAAATCATACATGAGAGAAACTATTCAGTTTGTGGCAAAACATTTGTACTTGTATGAAACTGAAGATGCATAATGCAAACCTGACATTTACTTTTAGTTCAGTTTGTGGAAAATGGTCGGCCTGGCTTTCTCTTTAAAACTTAAACAGTTATAAAGCATTACAAACTGGAACAATAGGTCAGTATTGTTTTGTATTTTGTGTCTTTCAAATAAAGGATCATTTTTTTCCAGTCATATGTTCCTCATTCAAGGTTGTTAAAAAAATACTGCTATAATATCGTATCGTTATTGTGACCTCAATATCGTGTATCGTACCGTATCGTGAGATTAGTGTATCGTTACACCCCTATCCACTCACCACTGTCCATTTATCCGAGCGGTCCCACAGTCAGTGGAAGGTTCTGTCCGTTCGTTGGTTGAGAACTCCATCCCTGACGCCGGAGCGTCGGCCCGGTGCGGCGTGGCAGTCCCAGTCCTGCTCCCCGCGGCCTGGACGCCTGTTACTACACCGGCAGGGAACAGGCACTTTAGCCCACCTAAGAACAGGTGATCCTTCACAGATGGAAGGAGCCGCACCCAAGGGAGTTCACGCTCTATCGTTTGCATCTTCGGCTCATAAATCTTTTATAAAGGATGTCAGTTTTGCTTACACAGAGGGGAGGTAACTGCCCCTTAGGACCGGGATGAAATACAGTTACAAAAGGCTTTTGTAAGCTCAAGTCGGTTTGTGTGTCTGCTGGCTTGTGTGGGAAAGAGCACATTTCTTTGTGTTTCACTTTGCACAAACCGTGCTTCACCCTAATTTAATGTTGGTTCCCTTTTTAAAAGAGCTCATCTTGCATTACAACACATTTACCATATTAATAGTGATGGTCATTCACATGCAGATAAAGAAGAGGCTTCTGGAACGTTTCCAAATCCTCCTTTCACCTCACTCGACATTCCTCGATATGTATTGTTCCTGGAGCATTGTAGTTATATTCTGCTACTCAAAGACATCAATGTGTGCACGGTATTCTTTCTTTCACATATTTGCATACATGCATCCATTAAAGGACAAGTTGAAGGAGAAAACACGTTACATGTGCACCCTTTTATTGTTTGGTTCTTTTTTTTGTCTCCATTTATTTCCCCTCTGATGTTTGGTGGTGGACTACTAGCTGCTGTAACTCTGATACGTCGTTTTTATTATCATTAATCTTTCATTCTTGTGCTGAAATCAAGTCAGCCAGGTGGGTGAACTGTTGTCGTCGCTAATATTCTGGCAACAAAGCGCAGCTGAGACGGCGTTTAACCTTTGCAAGTTGTTCCGATTTGTCAGTCAAATACGATTGTTGAGAATATTTCTACTTTGGTCAAACCAGGATTGGCTACAAATGAGGCCCGGAGAGAATGGAACACAAGCCTGTAGGACTGCTTTTACACAAAGATGTCCCCCGTCGTAGGGACGGGCCGAGGATTGAAGTGCAAGCTGCTGCGAGTCTGGCTGCTTCCTGTAAATGTCAATGTGCGTTTATCCGTGAAGAGAGCTGCTGGGTTTCCTTGGTCATAGCCACTCCCCTCGAGTCAGCGTTGCCATGGAATTGTATTTCTCAACTCACCTGTTTGCTAGATGGGTGATATTTTTTTTTTCCATGTTTCTTTATTGGGTAGTCGATGTAATGCATATTACACAATAAACATTTTTTAAAGGATTCAACAAAATACCCCGTTTTATATTTTACCACACACACACACAAAACAAAAAAAATCAAATCAAATAAAAAAAGTAAAATAAAGGACACAAAACTTAACATAACATACATCCCAAAACACACACACTGCAAAATACGTAATTATAAACAGGTCCCAAAGTAAGTACCAATTACCAATAAAACTCTGACTGAAAACAATAATAATAGGACAAATAAAGTAATAAAATAAAATACAGGACACACAGCAACAAAAATAAATAAAAAAAAATAAAAAATAAAATTAAATAAGATAAATAAATAAAAAATAAAATAAACATAAGAGGAATATAAGAGTTAATTTAATTTTAATGTATTCATTATAATAAGAGGAACACTAAAAAAAATAGACATGGTTAGCAATATCATACTTCCCTACAAATAAATGAAATCAAATTAAATTAATCTTCCAAGGATACCAAGAATAGGTTCCCAAATATAAGAAAACTTATCAGAGCAACCCCTAATACCATATTTCATTTTCTCTAAATATAAAAAGGACATCAGGTCTTTCAACCAAGAATTGGGAGATGGAGGTTTTTGGGTGATATTTGGCACTGTAAATGAAATGATGCTGTTTATTGTGACCCTGAGGGGACTGGATGGTACGAGTGTGCAGGGCTGATCCAGACCTGCAGGGTCCCGCTGGGCCGACCCGCTGGCCAAAGAACCACCATTATTGCTTCTCTGCTGCATGAGTGGCCGTGATGAACAGGAATTAATCACACTGTCTCTTCCTCCAGATTCCTGCTTGATTTATGAGTTTTTCCCTTTAATCTCACATCCTCTTTTCATCTTGATATCCGTAGCCCTTATTGGAAAATAAGTTAAACTCTGGGTGGACACGATGTACATTTTAGTGGATTTCCCCTCCATAATGTCTTCTATTTTGTCCTGACTCTCTAATCTATCCATCTTTAACCCTGGTACTGTCTTTGGGTCAAAATGACCTCATTCTCCTGTTCCTTCTTTCCTCCTGCTCTCTCCTTCCTTCTCCCTTCCTCTTTACTCCCTTCCTTCCTTCTTTCCCCACTTCCTTCCTTCTTTTCTCCCCTCGTACATTCTTTCCTTGTTTTCTCCTTTCCTTCCTTCCTTCTTTTTTCCCTTCCTTCCTTTCTCCCTTTCTTCCTTCTTTTCTCCCTTCCTTCTTTCCTTGTTTTCTTCTTTCCTCCCTCCCTCCCTCCCTCCCTCCCTCCCTCCCTTCCTCCCTTCCTTCCTTCCTTCCTTCCTTCCTTCCTTCCTTCCTTCCTTCCTTCCTTCCTTCCTTCCTTCCTTCCTTCCTTCCTTCCTTCCTTCCTTCCTTCCTTCCTTCCTTCCTTCCATCCTTCCTCCCTCCCTCCCTTCTTTCTTTCCTCCCTCCCTCCCTCCCTCCCTCCCTCCCTCCCTTCCTTCCTTCCTTCCTTCCTTCCTTCCTTCCTTCCTTCCTTCCTTCCTTCCTTCCTTCCTTCCTTCCTTCCTTCCTTCCTTCCTTCCTTCCTTCCTTCCTTCCTTCCTTCATTCCTTCTTTTTCTCCCTTCCTTCCTTCTTTCCTCCCTTCTTTCCTTCCTTCCTTCCTTCCTTCTTTTCTCCCTTCTTTCCTTCTTTTCTCCCTTCCTTCGTTCTTTTTTCCCCTTCCTTCCTTCCTTCCTTCCTTCCGTCCTTCCTTCCTTCCTTCCTTCCTTCCTTCCTTCCTTCCTTCCTTCCTTCCTCTCTTCCTTCTTTTCACCCTTCCTTCCTTCTCTTCTCCCTTCCTTCCTTCCTTCCTTCCTTCCTTCCTTCCTTCCTTCCTTCCTTCCTTCCTTCCTTCCTTCCTTCCTTCCTTCCTTCCTCTCTTCCTTCTTTTCACCCTTCCTTCCTTCTCTTCTCCCTTCCTTCCTTCCTTCCTTCCTTCCTTCCTTCCTTCCTTCCTTCCTTCCTTCCTTCCTTCCTTCCTTCCTTCCTTCCTTCCTTCCTTCCTTCCTTCCTTCCTCTCTTCCTTCTTTTCACCCTTCCTTCCTTCTCTTCTCCCTTCCTTCCTTCCTTCCTTCCTTCCTTCCTTCCTTCCTTCCTTCCTTCCTTCCTTCCTTCCTTCCTTCCTTCCTTCCTTCCTTCCTTCCTTCCTTCCTTCCTTCCTTCCTTCCTTCCTTCCTTCCTTCTTTCCTTCCTTCCTTCCTTGACCCGGAGACAGCACAAGGGTTAATAGTTCCTCAGCACTTCCAGGTAAAGGGCCTGGTAGTGGAGCTGACAGCTGACTGAACATGAGCTGCATCAAAGATGGACGTTCGTCACTTTAACCGAGACATTACCAGCTCCAGACGACAGGGCAAACACGCAGCCTCTAAACGGAGAGAAATGCTTTATTCTATCATCCCACTTTCCCTCAAGCTTTTTTATTGCAATTTTACTCTAATCGTGCTCCTGGAAACTTCTATCGGGTCTGCAATTTGAGGCAGGAGTTGATTAGCAAACATGCAAGTTGGAAACAACAGTGGTGCTTTAGCGGTGCTGCTGGGGGCGAGTTCAGCTCCTTGATGAAGTTGAGGGGTTTGCACAGAGGTTTTTCATCGTCCAGCCTCGCAGCAACTCGAGAGGAGGTTCAGTCAGTGATGCATCTTTTTCTCTGTTGAGCTGAAAGGAAAGGGAGAGTAAATGACTATCGATTGGTCTAGCCGCAGGGTTGGAGTTCGCGGCCCGCTAACTGCCAATCTGGCTGAGTGGCTATTATTAGCACTGCTCAACATGTCGTGCACAGCCCAGGTAAGTGGGTGTCCCTGACAAATGCTGTTTGCCAGCCCAGTCCATTATCTGTGGGAGCAGGATGACCGCTGGGCCTCTCTGCTAATATGCAAGGAGATGCGTATCAGTTCAAATTAAGAGGAAGGCCTCCCAGAGACCGGGGGATGTAATTGTTTTTGACAAGCCACAGCCCCACAGTCGTGAACCCTCCGCAGAGGAAATGGATGAAATTCTTCATGATGGCAGAATCGGGGGTAGGAAAAGCCACCTCCCCACCTCGCAGAAGGGTGATGTTCAGGTTCATCTGCTCCATCTTTTCTTCCATAAATAAACATGTTTACCAGATTATTTTTTTAAATCTCAATCAAATCTGCAAGAATGTGTTGATATGACAGGGATTTACTTTAAGTTCGTTCAGCAGATGCTGATTTTAACTTTTATTAACCCTTGTGCTGTCTCCGGGTCAAGGAAGAAGGAAGAGAGGAAGGAGGAAAGAAGGAGGGAAGGAAGGAAGGAAGGAAGGAAGGAAGGAAGGAAGGAAGGAAGGAAGGAAGGAAGGAAGGAAGGAAGGAAGGAAGGAAGGAAGGAAGGAAGGAGCAGGAGGAAAGAAGGAAGGGAGGGAAAAAGAAGGAAGGAAGGAAGGACGGAAGGAAGGACGGAAGGAAGGAAGGAAGGAAGGAAGGAAGGAAGGAAGGAAGGAAGGAAGGAAGGAAGGAAGGAAGAGATGGAAGAAGGAAGAGAGAGCAGGAGGAAAGAAGGAAGGAAGGGAAAAAGGAAGGGAGGAAGGAAGGAAGGAAGGAAGGAAGGAAGGAAGGAAGGAAGGAAGGAAGGAGCAGGAGGAAAGAAGGAAGGGAGGGAAAAAGAAGGAAGGAAGGAAGGACGGAAGGAAGAGATGGAAGAAGGAAGGAGAGAGCACGAGGAAAGAAGGAAGGAAGGGAAAAAGGAAGGAAGGAAGGAAGGAAGGAAGGAAGGAAGGAAGGAAGGAAGGAAGGAAGGAAGGAAGGAAGGAATGAAGGGAGGGAGGGAGATAAGAGGAAGTGAAGAAGGAAGGAGAGAGCAGGAGGAAAGAAGGAAGGAAGGGAAAAAGGAAGGAAGGAAGGAAGGAAGGAAGGAGAAAAGAGGAAGGAAGGAAGGAAGGAAGGAAGGAAGGAAGGAAGGAAGGAAGGAAGGAAGGAGAAAAGAGGAAGGAAGGAAGGAAGGAAGGAAGGAAGGAAGGAAGGAAGGAAGGAAGGAAGGAAGGGAGGAGAAAAGAGGAAGGAAGGAAGGAAGGAGAAAAGAGGAAGGAAGGAAGGAAGGAAGGAAGGAAGGAGAAAAGAGGAAGGAAGGAAGGAAGGGAGGAAGGAAGGAAGGAAGGAAGGAAGGAAGGAAGGAAGGAAGGAAGGAAGGAAGGAAGGAAGGAAGGAAGGAAGGAAGGAAGGAAGGAAGGAAGGAAGGAAGGAAGGAAGGAAGGAAGGAAGGAAGGAAGGAAGGAAGGAAGTCATTTTGACCCGAAGACAGTACCAGGGTTAATCCCAAGGGTGCAGGACCTGAACAGTTGACGTGTGGAGTTTGAGGATCGAACCTGCAGATTCCTGATTGATGGACGGCTTCATCTCCGGAGCTACAGTCGTCCTTCAGTCGACATTTCAGATTCCAGAGTCGTCAGTGATGTTCTGCTTATCTGGCTTTATTCTTTGACACTTGGTTTGCAGGAAAAAAAATGAAGCAAGAGAAAAAGAGATTGTGTCAATGCTTTGATATGAGAACAAAGCAACTGGAATCTCTTAGCAGGCCACCGACAGCGTGCAGTTTAAAACATCTGCTCGGCTCGCGCTGATTGCATCATTTGAAGCAGCTTTTTTGACTCTCGTGTCTGAACAGTTCACGGAGGACAAACTGAAAATCTGCCTGTAACTTACCTGACGTGTTTACGCATCGGGCAGATTCACCGGCACAACCGAGATGTCAGGAGAGCAGTGGTGAGCAGCTCCTCCGTGCAGGGGTCAGGGGTCACCACCATGCCTTTAATAGGCAGTTCCTTGGAATACAAGTCCCCGTTCTCCAGGTCAGATATCGTTCAGGTCATTTTATACTCATATTGAACGCACTCATATTTTGTTCATTCAGTCAAAACTATTAAAAATCCATGATCTTGTAAAATATTATATGTCAATAATCCTATTTAAAGCATTCAACAAATTACTACCAAGTAACATACAAGGTTTTTTCACAGTTCAAGAGAAAACTTATAATTTGAGAGGATATGGTGATTTTAAAATACCTAAAGTTCGAACTACTGGTAAAAGTTTGTGTGTGTCTGTATGTGGTGTAAGACTTTGGAACAGTCTGGAAATCCAACAAAGTCTCACTCCTGACTCGTCATAAACCGACGCTTGGTCAGCACCCTTTAGCGACACATACTGACGCAAAAGGTACCCATCTGCATCTCTTTCAGACGCAAGTACAATACAATTGACTCCCATGTAATCCCGTCTGCGGCTATATGTGACGCTCAGAGCAGGTGATCACCGCGAGCGGTTTCCTCATTCCTCTTTTTAAAAAAATGCATATACTTCAATTTAAAAGTGTGGTTTGATGACATTTCTAGCAAGAAATATGCATTTTTTTCCCACAATCTCTGTTCAGTGAGTATCATGCATGGTTTATCAGTTATTAAGAAGCATTTTTCCACTTTGGATTTGGCCAGAGTGAAATGGGGATGTTCGGCACCAACAAACCACAGCAGCCTTTTTGAAAAATATATTTTTAGTTTAATGCATTGCATGCATGCGTTTATAATTCCCATATATTCTGTGACTGTACTAGTTGTCTGACATTTTTGGGAGATGTATATATATATATATTTTAAAAACTTAAATAGGGGATTAGTAGCCGTCGTCCCGCTGTATCCCCCACACCTTTTGCGTCAGTATGTGTCGCTAAAGGGTCCAGACCAAGCGTGGGTTTTTGACGAGTCGGGAGTGAGACTGTGTTGGGATATCCAACACAAGCAATGCAGAAATATCCACAGATTTAAATGGCTATATAAACACATGGTCTGGTCAAATTATACAGAGAGTGGGTGGTAACACTGTGTTAAATCAACTTCGGTTCAGAATCATTTTTATTATAATTTGATATAGGTCTTTTGTTCATTGTTTTGGTTTAAATGTTGAGACAGGAGGAAGCCTTAAAAACATCTGTCAAGTTGTTAATGAGAAACAGGGGTGGGATTAAATACGTTTTCTTCTTCCCACTCCCTTTCGAGTGTTAACGAGTTAATTTGTATTTTGAACCTGCACCTGATAAACCTGATAAAGGTATTTGTTTAATTCTCTGTTGCACGCAGGTCACTTATGTTATGTTGTATTGCTCAAAATAAAATATGAATTGAATTGAATTGAATTGAATACTGCTCAACATAAGGGAGGGGGGTTGTGATAAAGGAGTAGAGCGCTATTCCTAATCCAGACCTCGTGTTCTGCTTTGCAAAAAGATCTAGTCCAGATCAGACTTTCACATTAACCAGCCCCCGTTAGGAACAGCGTATCAATCAATCTGGTAATTCAATGAAAGGAATGATGAACGATGCTGATGGAAGCTGAAGACATAGAAACAGATTTAGATTTAAAGATAAGGAGACAAGTATCGGATGATGACTTATTGATGTACAAGGCCTGACACCGGGGAGTAGAGTGAGTTACACGTGAGCGCTCACTTCTACTCTGGTTGGTACTGAAGCTCCTGCTGAGGGATCCCCCCCCCGATGCCTCCCATCAACACGCCTGCTAATATATATATTAATATATATATTATTATATATATTAATATATATATATATTAATATGGCTCAATCTTCTGGTCCAGGGTTAGTGAAACGCAGAGGTGGTAGTAACGAGTTACATTTACTTGAGTAAGTTTTGGGAAATGTTGTACTTTTAGGAGTAGTTTTGAATCACTATACTTTTTACTTTTACTTGAGTAGATTTGTGAAGAAGAAACTGTTCCTCTTACTCCGCTACATTAGGCTACGTTGAGCTGTTACTTTTCTTTTATCCCTTTTATCCACGTACGCGTCAATCTCATGACATCACTGAGTGATTCTTTGGGAAAAATGTTTGTTTTTGCATGTTTAGTCACATTTACACAGACTCAAACACACACAGAGTTTCTATGAGTTCATGTTTGTTCTAGTTCTGCCTGGTTAAAAAAGAAAAGCACAAAGGCTTGAAATTTTGTGCTACTTGTGCTTAATTAATTTTTTTTATTGTGTTATTATTTTATTTATTTTATTATGCATTAAATTACTTTCATTTACTTTAAGACTTTTATTAATTTTAATTTATTTTATTATTTTATTGATTTAATTTGCCTGAAGATGATTATTTTGTACTTTTGTCTGTTTGAATGGTTGTGTTAAAAAAATAAATCAGACATTAATCAACAGTTACTCAGTACTTGATTAGTTTTTCCAGTACTTTTTTACTTTTACTCAAGTAATTATTTGGATGACTACTTTTTACTTCTACTTGAGTCATATTATTCTGAAGTAACAGTACTTTTACTTGAGTACAATTTTTGGCTACTCTACCCAGCTCTGGTTAAACGCACACGGTCTACGTCCAGCTCCCAGAGCCGTGACATGTTTACCTGCATATGCATCTGTAGAACTTATGGCGCTTTTTCCACTAGTACCTACTGAGCCTCGTCTCGACTTGACTCGCCCTCGTTTCTTTTCAATACCCAGATCAGAAGTAGGAGGTTGGAGAAGCTGCTGTGACGTATTTGATTGTGTGATCTGAATGAAGAAGACAACAACACTAAAGATGTAGAACCTGGAGGAGATGATAGATGTGCTGCTGGGTCTGTGGATTGTGTTCGATATCAAGTTAAAACATGAGAGTGAGAGAAGTTTCAAGCGGCGACGTTTTTTAATAAATTTTGTTTGTCTCGGCGCTGCTGAAAAGTCAGCTGGAGCCGTGAGCAGCTATGAAGAGACAGAGCTCCTGGTAGATCTGGTCGTTCCTTATCGCCGTCTAGATCCCTTTTTAATTCTCTCCTCAGCACCAGGTTTATGAACATCTGACCCTCAGAGTTGGATCATGAAACAGACTTTTGCTGGTTGAATAAAATGAACAAGAATCCGTCAGAGTCTCTTTCTCTGATTTCCTCCTCCTGACTCAGACGTCTGACTCCAACCCCCCGACCAATCGGTGGCCTGTAGTGTGATGATGTCAGATACAGCCGACTCAGCCGCTTAGAACCTCGGCAGAATAGTTCTGGTGGAAAAGCTCCATTAGAGAGACTCCTGGACCAACCCGTGTTAGTGAAAGGTAAAAAGTGATTTTCCTGCACTAGTTTGAAGCATCGCCTTTACACAGAGGCTTTTGAAGTTGATGTGTGACGGTCCCACACACGGCGGTGTTCCCGCTGCGCTCCATGCTGAACAATGAGAGCATTAACAAAAACCTGTTTGAAGGTATAAATACGTCTGACAGTCAGCCCCCCGGGAAATGCCTAAACTAATTGTTTGTTTTATCTGGCTATTCTACACCCAATTTGCCAATATTTATGTGGCAGGAAGACAAAGCGGTGGCTGCAGCCGGTGCTCGCCGAGACGGTGCTCGCAGAGACGGTGCTCGCAGAGCCGGTGCTCGCAGAGCCGGTGCTCGCAGAGACGGTGCTCGCAGAGCCGGTGCTCGCAGAGACGGTGCTCGCAGAGACGGTGCTCGCAGAGACGGTGCTCGCAGAGACGGGGACCGGCAGGGACGGGTCTCGGACGGGTGCACGCTGCTAGTATTTCAGGTGTTTCTATCGTGTTACAGTAGAGGAGGACAACAGCGGTCCGGATGTGGGGACCAAGGGATGACTGACAGGTCAGGTGATGTGGTGCAACCAGTACTGGAGTTGAGGGGGGATGAGGGGAGATGAGGGGGGATGGCATCCCCCCTGAAATAAAAACGGTCCAAATCATCCCCCCTGTAAAACTGCCATCCCTCCTTTCCATCCCTTATGTCATTTCATCAATGAATGTGGTTTTACTGCTATTTCAACATTTAGAGTCATAACCAGAAAAATAACACCAGAAAAATAACTTATTTGACAATTTTCACCTGTTTCAAGTAAATTTTCACTTGAAATAAGTAGGAAAATGTGCCAGTGGGACAAGATTTATCTTCTATCTTCTTTCTTATCTTCTCCGCAAAAAAATCTTGTTCCAATGGCAGATTTTTCTACTTATTTCAAGTGAAAATCTACTTGAAACAGGTGAAAATTGTTGTTTTTTCCAGTGATGAGTCTTGTTTTAAGTGTAATTAGATTTTTTTACTAAAATGAGACATTTTAACTAGAAATAAGACAAATATTCTTGTTAAGATTTTGAGTTTTTGCAGTGATCCATGTTACTTATCCTGTGAAGGACAGAGGCATATTGATAAGTTCAGAAAAGTGTTTTTTATTGTTGTGTTTTGATGTATTTGATGTAAGCCCAGTGGATATTTAAAGCTTACAGAAGGCTGCATTTAACTGCTGCTATGTCATTCCTGCAGTATTTCTGCAGGTGTTTTGGTCACTGCTATTATTTGTAATATATTATATTATTTGTAATCAGCACAAATTATCTGTCCCCATATGATCAAATCCACCATCCCCCCTGATTTATTTTTACAACTCGAGTACTGGGTGCAACACAACAGCCTGACCTGTAGAGCAGCAGGCAGCATGTGCTGCTGCATCACGCCGTACGGCGCTACCAGGGCCCAGACCTTGGATACTAACGCTGCTGCGCTGGGACGTTCTGAGCCCGTGCTCATTAGAATCTGTCGTCCTTCACTGCCAGGTAAACTGACCCTGCTTTTTTTGTTGTTTCTTTTTAAATAATTCCTCACATTTTTTTTTGTTGCAGTTGCTTTTTCAAGTGGACCATATGGTGGAGCTCTGTTGCAAGCTGCTCCGCTCAACACTAACACAAAAGTTAGGTACCAGGAGACATCATTAAGGCTGAGGAGGAGTGTTGGAAAGTTTCAACAACTTTAAATAAAACATACTCGGGTTTTTCTCTCAAGTGCTTCCTAATCTCACAAAACACTGACCTGTTATTGTGTAGGTGCGACCAGTACTCGAGTTGTAAAATATAATCAGGGGGGATGGTGGATTTGATCATATGGGGACAGATAATTTGTGCTGATTACAAATAATATAATATATTACAAATAATAGCAGTGACCAAAACAGCTGCAGAAATACTGCAGGAATGACATAGCAGCAGTTAAATGCAGCCTTCTGTAAGCTTTAAATATCCACTGGGCTTACATCAAATACATCAAAACACAACAATAAAAAACACTTTTCTGAACTTATCAATATGACTCTGTCCTTCACAGGATAAGTAACATGGATCACTGCAAAAACTCACAATCAAAGAATATTTGTCTTATTTCTAGTTAAAATGTCTCATTTTAGTAAAAAAAATCTCATTACACTTAAAACAAGACTCATTACTGGAAAAAACAACAATTTTCACCTGTTTCTAGTAGATTTTCACTTGAAATAAGTAGAAAAATCTGCCAGTGGAACAAGATTTTTTTGCTTGTAATAAGAAGATAAATCTTGTTCCACTGGCAGATTTTCCTACTTATTTCAAGTGAAAATTGACTTGAAACAGGTGAAAATTGTCAAATAAGTTATTTTTCTGGTGATGACTCTAAATGTTGAAATAGCAGTAAAACCACATTCATTGATGAAATGACATAAGGGATGGAAAGGAGGGATGGCAGTTTTACAGGGGGGATGATTTGGACCGTTTTTATTTCAGGGGGGGATGCCATCCCCCCTCATCCCCCTCATCCCCCCTCATCCCCCCTCATCCCCCTCATCCCCCCTCATCCCCTTCATCCCCCTCATCCCCCTCAACTCCAGTACTGGGTGCGACGCTTGCCATGGTACAACAATAAGAAGTTGTCTGTTTGTGTCACGGAGCAGAAAAAGTGATTACCAGGTGTTTAAAAATAAAACGACAGCAATTCATGCATTGCAGGAGCTTTCTAATGATTCTTACAGAAGCTTCAAAGTGTAACAGTTGATGATATCTAGATGCTATCAATAGCCGAAGCACACACACACACACACACACACACACACACACACACACACACACACACAGACACACACACACACACACACACACACACACACACACACACACACACACACACACACACACACACACACACACACACACACGCAGCATCCCTTACAGTCAGTCACTGACACTGAGATCTGAAACCAATTTCAGATCTGTCATGTCCCCATTAAAACCCGAGCGTTAATTACACCTTATAAAAAGCCTGTCATGTTTCATAATCCCACAAGCAGTAACAGTTCAAATTCAATCAGCCACTCACATCTAACATTGAATAAGCGCACCGTCGCTCTGTAATTGAGCGGTTGTCCAGGAGAGCGCGCGGCTGCCGGTGCAGACGTGTTGATTGTTCTCCAGCGCGGCCTCATATCTGACCTTGAAGCTCCGAAGGCCTCGTCCTCCTCCGTCCTCCTCCGTCCTCCCCCGTCCTCCCCCGTCCTCCTCCGTCCTCCCCCGTCCTCCCCCGGCCTCCTCCGGGCTGAAGGAGGTGGTGGGACGAGTGCGGAGCTGTGTCTGGTTAGCATGCAGATCACGTCGGCCCTGCCGGCTGGCCGGCTGCTGAGGACGGGGCTAGCGCTCGCTCCTCTGACCGGCCCGTTCCTCCCTCGCTCCATCTCTTTGCTCTGCTCTGTTCTTTCCCCCACACGCTGCTGTTTGTTTCCTCTCTGCGTTTTCTTTTACCATTAACTGGAGCATTTCTCTCCCAGCTCTTTTACATAAACACGATCAGTAGAGCATAGGAAAGGAAATATATTCGTAGAGAGAACAAATTGCTCTCCATTGACTTTAAACATGTCCAGTTTCTGCAAAGCTTCACTGTTTACAGGACGTTTATCCCTGGAAATCTGAAACTCACATTTTCCAGTTTCCTGGGCCGATGATATTCTTCAAAAAAAGGTCCAGTTGAGAAGAGACAGCACACTTTAACCCTGGTACTGTGTTTGGGTCAAAATGACCTCATACTCCTGTTCCTTCTTTCCTCCTGCTCTCTCCTTCCTTCTTCCCTTGCTCTTTTCTCCCTTCCTTCTTTCCTTGTTTCTTTCCTTCCTTCCTTCCTTCCTTCCTTCCTTCCTTCTTTTTCCCTTCCTTCCTTCTTTCCTCCTGCTCTCTCTCTCCTTCTCCCTTTCTCTTTACTTCCTTCTTCCCTTCCTTCCTTCCTTCCTTCCTTCCTTCCTTCCTTCCTTCCTTCCTT
Organism: Cololabis saira; assembly: GCF_033807715.1. Lineage (NCBI taxonomy): Eukaryota > Metazoa > Chordata > Actinopteri > Beloniformes > Belonidae > Cololabis > Cololabis saira. Next base: position 44,640,245 of record NC_084594.1, read on the forward strand.
CCTTCCTTCCTTCCTTCCTTCCTTCCTTCCTTCCTTCCTTCATCCATCCATCCATCCATCATCCACCCTTCCTTCCTTCCTTCCTTCCTTCCTTCCTTCCTTCCTTCCTTCCTTCTTTCCTCCTGCTCTCTCCTTCCTTCTTCCCTTCCTCTTTTCTTCTTTTCTTCCTTCCTTCCTTCTTTTTTCCCTTCCTTCCTTCTTCCCTTGCTCTTTTCTCCCTTCCTTCTTTCCTTGTTTCTTGTTTCTTTTCTTCCTTCCTTCTTTTCTTCCTTCCTTCCTTCCTTCCTTCCTTCCTTCCTTCCTTCCTTCCTTCCTTCCTTCCTTCCTTCTTTTTCCCTTCCTTCCTTCTTTCCTCCTGCTCTCTCCTTCCTTCTCCCTTTCTCTTTACTTCCTTCCTTCCTTCCTTCCTTCCTTCCTTCCTTCCTTCCTTCCTTCCTTCCTTCCTTCCTTCCTTCCTTCCTTCCTTCCTTCCTTCCTTCCTTCCTTCCTTCCTTCCTTCATCCATCCATCCATCCATCATCCACCCTTCCTTCCTTCCTTCCTTCCTTCCTTCCTTCCTTCCTTCCTTCCTTCCTTCTTTCCTCCTGCTCTCTCCTTCCTTCTTCCCTTCCTCTTTTCTTCTTTTCTTCCTTCCTTCCTTCTTTTTTCCCTTCCTTCCTTCTTCCCTTGCTCTTTTCTCCCTTCCTTCTTTCCTTGTTTCTTGTTTCTTTTCTTCCTTCCTTCTTTTCTTCCTTCCTTCTTTTCTTCCTTCCTTCCTTCCTTCCTTCCTTCCTTCCTTCCTTCCTTCCTTCCTTCCTTCCTTCCTTCCTTCCTTCCTTCCTTCCTTCCTTCCTTCCTTCCTTCCTTCCTTCCTTCCTTCCTTCTTCTCCTCCTTCCTTGACCCAAAGACAGCACAAGGGTTAACTGGATCAGTCGCCTCTATTTATTTATTTTCATTATTCATTCATTTTCATTAAAGTGCACCAATTATTAATACCTTTTCACTTCTTTATTTTTTTTATCTACAAACCATCAACTGAAAATAAAGTGTAACTGTGTCTGACGTTACATTTAGATAAACATCTGATCTGCAGGATTAGTTACGATGTTAAATGACTCCCATAAACACACATCTTTCCACAGGACATGAAGAAGCCAACACCTTTACACATTTGTGGAAGGGACCATGTATTTATTCTGATGCTTAAATCCCGTCATATCAGCTCCCAGATACCTGAGCATGTTTTCTTAAATCAGTTTGCTGAATCGGTCAGTGTTTTGGTGCATTTGCGGCAAATGAAATGGTTTAATCCCTCCAGTAAAGTCATGTGTTTATGTGGCGTGGTCATGCTGCTGCCGTCGGCATGACAACCTCCCCTCTGTGCAAATTTTAGTGTGCATTTTTGTTATGCTTGTAATTTGTCAGTATTTGGCGAGTGCTGGAGTCCAGGACAGAGCGTGATCCGTCTGTCACTGCTTGGCTGGTAGCGGTTAGTTGTACCCTGTAGTTTGGTCCCAAATTGGCAAAATTTGTCCCGGACACATTGAAGTTGGTCCAACTTAAGAGTGTCACTCACAACCGCAATGTAGACGGTGAGCCAGATGCCGCGTCCAGAGGGAGGCGAGACGGGAAACAGCAGCTTTGATTTGCTTCTGGGGTTTTTTCATGAGCATCCTCCCACTCATGTGGTGTTTTGGACAGCGTTGTGTGTGTCTGTGTTTGCTAACCTTGGTAGGGTTCTCTCGCTGCTTTGAAAAGCTGCCTCTTCGGCGAGAAGTGATGGGCTGGGAAGGTCAGGAAATGTGAAGTGCACTCAGGCAGAAAAATGAAGAGAGAATCAGGTGGACCACTAAGACTTATCACGTCGGCGTGACCCGCCTGCAGCCTCCCTGGCGGAGGCAGAGCGGGTCAGAGTTTAAGTAGCTGTCACGGTGATGTCTGTGGGGATCAGGAGGAGGAAGTCGGGGTCTGATGGGAACCAAAAATGTCACGCGTGGCTTTGCTAGTTGGATTTTCTTTCCTGGCAGTGTTGGAGGACACACTTGTACAATTTTGGAGATTTTGAACTGATGCCAGCAATATTTAACTGAACATAAGTGGCATCTGCAGTCATTATATTAGTGCAGCTATTATGTATTATCAATGAATGTGGTTTTACTGCTATTTCAACATTTAGAGTCATCACCAGAAAAATACCACCAGAAAAAAAACTTATTTGACAATTTTCACCTGTTTCAAGTAAATTTTCACTTGAAATAAGTAGAAAAATCTGCCAGTGGAACAAGATTTATCTTCTTATTACAAGCAAAAAAATCTTGTTCCACTGGCAGATTTGTCTGCTAATTTTAAGTGAAAATTTACTTGAAACAGGTGAAAATTGTTGTTTTTTCCAGTGATGAGTCTTGTTTTAAGTGTAATGAGATTTTCTTTTACTAAAATGAGACATTTTAACTAGAAATAAGACACATATTCTTGTTAAGATTGTGAGTTTTTGCAGTGATCCATGTTACTTATCCTGTGAAGGACAGAGTCATATTGATAAGTTCAGAAAAGTGTTTTTTATTGTGTGTTTTGATGTATTTGATGTAAGTCCAGTGGATATTTAAAGCTTACAGAAGGCTGCATTTAACTGCTGCTATGTCATTCCTGCAGTATTTCTGCAGGTGTTTTGGTCACTGCTATTATTTGTAATATATTATATTATTCAGCACAAATTATCTGTCCCCATATGATAAAATCCACCATCCCCCCTGATTTTCTTTTACAACTCGAGTACTGGATAGGGAAGACTGACTGCTGGAAGGAAGCGGCGTGAATGGCTTATATATCCATCAAAGGGTATACAGTCACCTTAATTAAGATAAGATTGTCCTTTATTTCTCCCTCAATGGGGAAATTCACTTTGTGCAGCAGCAGTACACTCAACACACACACATGCAGGGAAAGGGTAAAAAATGTAAAGAATATATGACGACAAGAAATGGCATTTACCAAGAGCAAAGCGCTCTGGCGCAGCACTGGACCCGCCTGGCCGTCCAAGAGAGACCCACCTTTGACGGAAATAAGTTGGAAGTGATTGTATTACTGTCAACAATGGTTTCTTCACTTTCTCCACCTGCAGAGCATCTTTACGCCAACGTTCAGCAGTAGATTCTCTCTCTGCAGATCTGAATACAATCTGAAGGTCAAGGTTATGCTCTCTCGCATTTTTAAGGTTAATTCCTTAGACGTGCTTACGTTGGAAGTGTTATCTTCTGCCTTGGTCGGAATGACCACACAGGAGTGTGGGGTCAATGTGAAAAGATGAGAGGAATGTTGTGAAGCGATTGTTGTGGGACCCAGATGCAGGAGAGAGCAGGAGGCAGGAGTTCCAAAGAGGCAGGACTTATTGAAGCAAACAAAAAGCGCTGCTTTGCAGGATGGCAAAAACTCCAAACCAGAATCCAAAACTATTAAACACAAGGGAAACCACGGAGGGAGGAAACAGTACGGACCAGCAGGGAGCAAAGGGAAAGAGAAAACCAGATATACACAAGGGTTAACGAGACACAGGTGCAGACAATCAGGGCCAATGGGAAACAGGAAGGTCAAACCAGAAACACAAAGACACCTTCAAAATAAAACAGGAAGGTCAAACCAGAAACACAAAGACACTTTGCTTCAAAATAAAACAGGAAGTGTCAAACGCTGACAAGGAAGAAAAAGCAGCAGCAAAGCTTTTCTTTTTCCTCCACAGAGCATAGCAATTACTGTGTGAGGAGGGTTCAGAGAGTTACAGATAATGGCTTATATACCGTATTTTCCGCACTATAAGGCGCACCGCATTATAAGGCAACTAAATATCTGGTAAAATACCGTACTATAGTGTCTGGGGTTGAGTTACGTATCTACCTGATGGAGCTGCGCTACAGGAAATGCTACAAAATCCTACAGCAAATGCAAAAAAAAAAAAAAAACAAGAAGTACCGTATGTCAAACTTTATTAACAAAATAAAAACCAGCTTTGCTCCGTCTCGTCAAAGTCGCCATTATGCGAGTCAGCGTCGCTGCTGTTGTCTTGAACGTCTGTGATGATTCCTGACGTTTTTAGTGCCATTACTTTGGCGACACCAACTACATTACCCACAATCCCCCTGACTACAGTAACATACATTACCGTAATGATCATGTATAAGGCGCACTGCATTATAAAAGCTAAACCTAAAAGCCTTTAATTTTCTCAAAAACCGGCAGTGCGCCTTATAGTGCGGAAAATACGGTACATACCCCATTTCTATACACAGAAAGAGTGTGTGTGTGGGTCTCTGTTCTGACCACCAGCAGACCACAAATGCAGCTTAGACACATGAAGACACCTGAACAAAATGATGCTTCAAAAGGTGTAAAGCAGGACTGATTGTGGTTCCAAAAGACGATAATGTTCATCATTCAAACAAATCCAGTAAAAAAAGAAGCCCTTGAAAGAATACATTTACTGTTTTGGATGAGCCGAATCTACGCCTTGACCTTAATCCAAATACTTTGCCATCTGATGCTTGGTCATGCAAGACGGCCCATAAGTTCACTACACAGAAGGGTAAAACTCCCTGGAGGGGGGTGCAGAAGGCCGATGAGCTGCTCACAGACGTTTATTCAAGATGACTGATGGAGATTGAGATGGAGGCCGTTGGCAGGAGTGTACTCTGTGTCAAAAACAGCTGAGGGCTCAGAGTAAATACCCTCACACGTTTGATTGTTGCAAGATTTAGCAGCACCACGGTGAATATCGCATCCGTTTATTGATCAGATCTTGTCCTCCCAAGAAGTCTCAGCTAATGTTAGACATCAGTTCTGTGGTCACTGTGGACAGACAGTGATGCTGTAATGTACTAACGAAAGAAATGCCCACTGTCAGGCCGAGACTCAAAGCAGATGCAGAGATATTAGATAGTTACTAGATAACAAAAAGGCTTTTATTGAATTCACCGGAGACCTCGGACCGAGTGACAAACAAATGGCTATAAACAAAACTAGACACTATACTCTGACTATAGAGAATAAACACTCCAAGGAGGGAAAAATAACTAATAAAAAGAAACAAATAAACACACAATGCTCCATATGGAGGAAAACCTACATATAAAACACAAATCACTCTTAAAGAGGGAAAAACCAAGAACTAAGAATTTAAGCTAGGATATAACAAAAAAATTAAAAAATTAAAAAAATATTTAACGAGGAATAAACAGAAGGCTATTAATCTAAGCTAAGGTAGAAAATTTACAAAAAAAAACAAAAAAAAAAACACCCATCACGAGGAACATTCGGCTTACTATGGCGATTACTAAAGCCTGAGTTATGGTTCTGCGTCAAAACGACGCCGTGCACACGCCGTCACCGTGACGCCGTCGTGAACCCTTTGGACTTCTCTGTCACTCCATTTCTCCACGGTGCAGTTCCCCCCGTGACAGCTAGGTCGCAATCTTCTCCTGAATGGTTTATCCGACTTTTTCCGGTCACAGTGAATTAAAGAGATAAGGACTATTGTGGAAAAAAACAAAACACAAAAAATCACACATACACGAAGAAAAGAGTCCTGAGAGTTCACGACTGCTTCAAACCGGAAACCGGAAATGCGTTGCTTCCAAGCGAACCAATCACAGCCCTCTCGATCTGCGCGTGGTCTGCGTCGCTTCGACGCGTAGTTACAATTTTTGGGAGGTGCAGGTCAGTGACGGCGTCAGTGACGGCGTCAGTGACGGCGTGTGGTACCCTACGGCGTAGGCACGGCGTCGTTTTGATGCAGAACCATAACTCAGCCTTAAGGCTGTGGACGTGGACCAAGGCTCTGGTGCAGGACAAGGACGATATTTAAACACATGGAGGGAAATAGGGGACAGGTGGAAACACTTAGGACAATCAGACTGAGACACATGAGGAAGAGCAAGGGACCTGAAACCAGAGGAGAATTACTTTTAAAATAAAACAGGAAATGACAGGACAAAACAAACCCAAGACAAGACAACCTCACCACAGTGTGACACTCACATCTTTCTAACCAAGGTAGAATTGAACAGACGATTGTTTAATGTCTCCGGAAGATTGACTGTCCAACCAACACCGTAGTGTTCAGGTGTTCAGTGCGTGCAGCTCTGCCTCTCATGGGCAGGCAGTAAACATGGAACTGGGAGATGGTAGATTCGGGAATTATTTACCCATAATACTGTGCATGCATCACCAATTTTAGTCTTGAGGATTTTTGGAGGTCTTGTTTGCACATGTCTTGAGCTGATGTCAGGAACAGACGATCCCATCTTTGCTCCGAGGCGTAGACTGTCTCTCTACCGTGACCTCAGGACGACATCAGAACCCCGTTAGAGCAGTTCTGCATGATGCTGTATGATGGGTGGATTAAGGAGGGCTGAGTGTTCAGGTGGCTGGGGAGCGGGAGGCCGGGGCGTCTCGCCTGGGCTGCTGCCCCCTGACCGACCCTGGATAAGCCGGAGTTAATGGATGGATGGATGAGGGGATGAGTGTTCAGGGACCACAAAGATTTGTGATGGTTCTTGAGTCTTCCTGTTGCATTTCATTATCTCAGCTTTACATATTTTCCCCCTTTTATTCTGTTTTGCTTCCTGTTTTATTTCTTTCCGCTACCTTGTTCAATAAATAGCTATTTTCTTAGATTTACTCCCTTATATGTCAGCAGATTATCTCGGAGCTTATAATTTAGCTTTGCCACTACCCCGTTTGCCCCTGATCTCCCGGTTTTTGGGGCTTCTCATGATCCGTGGCTCAGTCACTGACTGAAGACGCCTCATTGTTTTATAATGCTGTAGTTTGGAGGACGTACAGAGTTGTCCGTTATGATGAACAATGTCTGCAGTGTTCCTCTTTGCAGAGACTCCAGAACAATCTTCAGCGCAGAGCCAGCCACTTTCTTCTGTTTTTTCTGCTACCACAACCGGTCAATGCATGCAAAAGTTTACATGCAGACCCCTTAAGGTTTCCGCTGTGCTGTTGAAAACGGCGACAACAATCCTTCAGTCTCACAACTGGCCGCCTGTTTGTACAGGACTGTCTCAGAAAATTTGAATATTGTGATTTTCTGTAATGCAATTACAAAAACAAAAATGTCATACATTCTGGATTCATTACAAATCAACTGAAATATTGCAAGCCTTTTATTATTTTAATATTGCTGATCATGGCTTACAGCTTAAGAAAACTCAAATATCCTATCTCAAAAAATTAGAATATTCTGGGAATCTTAATCTTAAACTGTAAGCCATATTATTGGTTATTGACTGCTTTTACATGCATCAATAACCCTTTTAAAACCTGAATATTGGCAATAACCCGAATTTGCATGGCCATGTAAACACCATTAACCCCATAACCGGAATTTGCTCATATTCGGGTTTTTAAAAACCCGAATATGATCCCTGGGTTACTCCTTTTAAAACCAGCATTTGTTTTGAATTTGGATACAGGAAGAAGAAGCGGAAATGACAGGAATTGCGTCATGATGTTCTCCGTGCGTCACTGGTTTGATCCAGATATCCCGAATGTTTAATTACCATGTAAACGGAATATTCCGAATGTTTCAGTAACCGGAATGTTAGCAATAACCCAAAAGCGTCTAGAGACAACTCTGTTGTATTAGACGCTATATAAATAAAATTGAATTGAATTGAATTGAATTTTGACTGCACGTAAACGTAGTCAGTGAGAGACTCACAGAGGTAGAACGTCATCATTTGAAGCCTGATTAACACTCTTCTTAATCACTGATGAACTATTGGTTTCTTTTTGAAAGGTGCATGTGTGGTGTTGTCACGGCAGACTGCCTACGGAGGGGGAGAATGGCATCTTGAGACATTTAGCAACAGTAACTAAGGGCGACGTGTCTAATCCTTTCAATTGAACCACATTAGAATTTTAAAAAAAAGCATTATCCGGGGAGGAGGAGTGCAAACACAGAGGCTGAGAATAGAAAAGAAACAAACACCAGGAGCTGAAGGCGCCACAGACCTGCAGGACGCTGCACAGCACGCAGGATTTATACCCAGGAACAAACGCGCTTACACACACAGAGGTGTAAAGTGTCACTGCTGATCACGTTCAGCGTATGCATTGACAGTTTCCACCTCACTCGGGTAACTTGGTAAAAAGCTGTGAACGTAACACTTTTAACGACTAGCGGCTATTTCCGTAACGTTTATAAGAGTGTCGAGGTGAAGCGCTGACATTCTCAGAGAGATGTTTTGTCACTTGCGTTAGCAGCTCTAATCAGAGACATGAATGTATTTACACTTCTTTAAAAGAAAACTCTTTAGAAACTGATGGTATGTCTCTCCTAGCAGAGTTAAAGTTTGACTTGAATTTACTGAAAGATGGGCCTTCACCTCATCACTACGACGCAGTATTAGGGCCAAAATAAGACAAAAAAAATCGGAAATTACGAGAATAAAGACATAATATTATGAGAATAAAGTCATAATATTATGAGAATAAAGTCATAATATTATGAGAATAAAGTTGTAATATTATGAGAATAAAGTCGTAATATAACGAGAATAAAGTCGTAATATTATGAGAATAAAGTCGTAATATAACGAGAATAAAGTCATAATATTATGAGAATAAAGTCATAATATAACGAGAATAAAGTCATTATGAGAATAAAGTCTTAATATTACGAGAATAAAGTTGTAATTTATGAGAACTCTAACAGGAAGAGCTTCTTCTCCCTGTGTTATAATGAGGAATATTGAAAATCTTGTTATAATAATAATAATAATTCATTTTATTTGGAGGCGCCTTTCACGACACCCAAGGTCACCTTACAGAATAAAAACACAAGAAATACAATTAAAAATACAATAAACATCCATACAAGCAACAAGACAAATAATATATATAGTAGACAAACAAACTGGTGGGAAGTAGTGCGTGATGTCCGGTTATAGTGAATGGGCAAGTTTGAACAGGTGGGTTTTGAGTTGTGTTTTGAATGTGGTGATGGAGTCTATTTGTTTTATGTGTTATGTTATATTTTGGTATCGGTTTCACAAATAAGGAAATACCGTATTTTCGCAACCATACAGCGCGCCGTGTGGAAAGGCACAGCCTTAGTTATCTGCCATTTAACTCCGTCTCTCACCACCCTGCAGAGATTTGATGTCGGGACTTCATGAAGGCCTACGATCTTTTATTTTATTCCTGCCCAATTGAAATCAAACCGTGATTGGTCTATTTGCCCGCCACTCTCCACACCAAAACACTGCGTCCGAAATCCCTTCCACCCTAATGAGTAGCAAATAGTATGTGAGATTTTTTAGTGCGTCCGAAACATTAGTACATACTCAATAGTATGTACTATCCATACTCATTCAGGAGAAATGTATGAGTGTGGATTGATGGACACTAGCCGAGCAGAAACTTCCCACAATGCAATGCAGCAGTGTTTGGTTGCTAAGTGATACGTATATGTCATAAGTATAATATTAAGTATAATAATATTATTATATAATATTAATATTATAATATTGTATATAATAATATTATATAATCTCATCTTGTTTGGGCCAGAATAAACGGGAAAGAGCGGAGCGGTGCTGCTACTGCTGTGACAGGAGTTGTTAGCATGGTAACAACTCCCCCTCCCTACGGCAGGAAGTGCCGTGTGGCTCTGAGTAATACGTCCCAATTAATGAATACTACTGATATTTACTCAAAAGTGTGCCGAACTTAAATATATTTTTGTTACAAATTTTTTTCCCCATTATATCACCTACCTAAGTCAGTCCTGGACATTGCTCCCTCTACCAACCCCGGGAGTTCCTGCACTGAGCTCAGGTCTCCTCCTTAACCTGAGGAGTGAGCAGGCCGCTTATTTTCACCAGACAGGGTGGGGTTTCTCCGGCTGACGTAGCGCGTGGAAGGATCACGTTATTCCGGCCATTATTTTTTTAGGCCTTCTCTGAAGGCGTAGAAGGCCCTGAAGGTTCCCCATTGTCAAATAGGGTTTTCAAGGAGAGAAAAACATCCCCCAGTAAAGGCCAGACCATGTCCGGGTGTGGCGGCGGACCTGGAGCCAAACACTGTGTGTAGCTACTAAAATATGTTGAGCAGCTTCATGTTTACGTGCTGTTTCTAACTGAGGCTCTTACAAGGTGGCGTTGACATTTACTGATGGGATTCCTGATGTGGTGAAATGATTCCACTTGCTCCGTACCATCAGTTCAGGAAGAGATGGTCGGACTTCCAGACATACTCAGGGATCACAGCTATGACGAGTTAGATTGTCATATTATATATATTTCTGCACGCATACATTTACGTCTGCAGCCCTGCCTCAGGCCTCGCACGGTCATTTAACTCCCCGATCCACAGGTGAATCCAAATCAAAACCCACTCTCCAACCCGAGGGACGCTCTTTTGAATGGAAAAACAGTCTCACCTGCCAATGCACAGCACTTCTCTCCCTCTCTGCTGGTAGCACTTTATGCCGCTGCGCATGCACTCATGGATGAAATGAAGTATCCTGTGGAGTGTTGATGGATAGCTGCTCAAGTTAAACTCCGCCTGTCAGGTTTTAATGCCCAGGTCAGTGCACTAAATGAGGTATTAGAAAGTAATTGACGACACCGTCACTATTGCTTTCCTGGCTCTTTTTCCAATCATGTGATTAGCCTGATTGATGCAGATCATTATATTTTTTTATTTCACTATAGAGAATAAAAGTCCTGCCTGTTATTAAGCTCCTGCAAAATGCATAGGTCTCCGACGCGTTTTCTTATCTCTGTTCTTGAAACTCATCTTTCCTTCCACGCCTCTGCTCACCCACTCTTGTCTCAGCAGCTGAATATGCAGACCTAGCGACATGAGCGATGGTAGCGTTGCCTCCGTCTGGACGAGAGGAGCTCGTCAACATCCAGGCTGATTGTTGCCCAGCTGTGAGAAATCGCTGCATCTGTCGGATGCCTTAAAGTGCCTCTGATTCTGCTGCGGCACGCATTTCCATCTTTTTGTAGATTTCCCCCCAATTCCCTTCCCCCCTTTCTCAGCCTCTCCCATCCTTTCCCACCTCTCCAGCACCCATTAGGATTTTTCGGGTGAGAAAGTGCAGTGTTGCATCAAATTGATGGCTGAGAAACTTCAGGATGAATAAAAAAAACACAACGGAGAAGCAGACGCCAGTGCACAGGATTGTTCTTTTGAGATGTCATTCAACGATATCTCTTATAATGAAGCTTCAACATCGTACAGTAGCTGAGGATGCATCATTCTCCCTTGTTCCAGTTCTTTGACAACAACTGAATAAACTTACATAACCACGTGGCGAAGAGCATCTCGCACATGTGCATGCACAAAACCGGAACCTGCAGCGTGGGAGTGAGAGGGGCAGGGTAACGGCCCGGTCCGGCGGGGGAGAGATTTGTCCGTCAAGTCACCTCTCCCTGGCCCTGCCCCTTCTCAACCTTTCCCCGACCCTGCACCCCAACCTGGGGCTTGCTGATTGGGCCGGAGCTTCGGGAGCTGCGTGCTGGCCTGCGGTCCCCACCCCCAGTCATCCCGTTGCTGCTTCCACCTGCCTGCTGTCCCCACCCCCGGTCATCCCGTTGCTGCTTCCACCTGCCTGCTGTGCTGCTGACGTACCCGACCCCCAGTCTGGCCCTCGGCAGGAGGGTCCCCCCTTATGATCCTGGTCCTGCTCAAGGTTTCTTCGCTCCTAAAGGTTTTTCCTTGCCACTGTTTGGCTTAAGGCTTTTTTCCCACTATGGGAGTTTTTACCTGCCATTTTTTATGTAATAATTGCTCGGGGGTTTATGTTCTGGGTCTCTGGAAAGCGTCTAGAGACAACTTTTGTTGAATTAGACGCTATATAAATAAAATTGAAAATTTAAATTGAACCACCGTCTTAATAATCACATAAAGCGGTCACAACCCCCCCCATCCCCTCCCTCTCCCCACTTTGCAGACGTGCGTGCTTTGTCCTCCCCAGTGGACTGCCACTTGTCTCTCAGAGAAACTGCAGAATTATGATTTAAAGAACGATAATGAAATGACTCGACGGTTTCAATCACTTTTATGTTGGGTGTTAATGGACTTTGTGGTTAACTTCCAACATGCAGATAAAGTAGAAGACATCTGCCGTAACCAGCCTCAGAGGAAAGGAATCACAATGAAACAGGCAGCTGTCAGCAACTGCATGACACAGTCTCCAGATGTTTGCTGGTAATTAAAACACAGACACAGATTTGTAGATTTCACATATTGGAGCTTCGTACTGTGACAAGCAGTGCCTCTCAAACATCTCAGAATGGCTTTTGAACTGTTTTTCGCACATCTTTCATTATAGTGCGTCGCCACGTTGTGATGAGAAGAAATTAGACTTATTTCTCCACAGAGTGATTGATGTTTGCATCATTACAGTTGTGAGGGAGACAAACCTGCCATTAACCAGGACTGATCGCTCCAATACAGTACCTGTAATTACTGGCTGTCAGCCCCGGCGTCTCTTCCATCACCGAGCACTTTAACTGGAAAACAGAAACACAGGTTGGCCTTCTGCATTAATGTGTAGAGTAAGAGTGGGTGATCTCATGGTTGTGATCCGTCCTAATATGGAGTGTAGTCGGCTTTCCAGACTTTAACGGATCATTAAATTTGTGATTTTACAAACTCAGCTACTTCACTTGAACATAGCAAATGTTGAGGGGATTGGTTGTGACTAGGGATGCACCAATACCACTTTTTTCCAAAACGAGTAGTGTACGAGTACTTGCATTTCAGTACTCACCGATACCGAGTATAAAAAATAAAGTTGCTTTTATTAGGGCCCAAGCACTTACAGTGCGAAGGCCCTATTGTATCTGTAGGATTTTTTATTCTTTATCCTTCTGATGAAAGGAGGGCCTTTTTGCCCCCTAAACGTGCCCCAAAAGTCACCAAATTTTGCACGCAAGCCAGGCCTGGCAATAAATGTGATATTTAATGGTTTGCATTAATGGGCTTTGCAAAATGGCTCAACAGCGCCCCCTAGAAAACTTTGTGCCTCAAGCCCCACAATACGGTTTGACGTACATGCACGAAAATCGGTACACACCTGTATCATGTCACAACTTAAAGAAAAGTCTCTTGGCGGCATGGCCGAAACCGAACAGGAAGTCGGCAATTTTGGCATGTAATTTTGGCGCAATTTATGCCATTCCTTCAGCAGTTAATACGGCCCGAACCGTAACGTGCACCCAGGTGTGTTATACATCAAAATGTGCGTCTCCATCCTGCGACAACGCGCATTACTTTTCTCAGTCAAAAGCGTTACCGTGGCGACGCTAGACGCCAAAAAGCGCACCCACCCTTCTTCTGATTGGTCCAGACAGAAAAAACTTTGTGCCTCAAGCCCCACAATACGGTTTGACGTACATGCACGAAAATCGGTACACCCCTGTATCATGTTGCAACTTAAAGAAAAGTCTCTTGGCTTCATGGCCGAAACCCAACAGGAAGTCGGTACGTAAACGGGTGGGGTCCACGCAGTCCGCCCAGGGGATTCAACTCGGCGGGTCAGGGACGTTGTTTGTGTTGTAAGCGGTAGATATTGTGCCTCCTCTCGAGAGTTTTGCTGCACATAATTTGCATTCTGCCTTGTTTTTATTGCTTTCATTTACCTGGAAATACTTCCATACTGCTGACATAACTCCTCGCTGCCCGCCTTGCAATCAAGTGCTGTAAACTGCGCGCTGCCGTAAAGCGGTATCAGTGTTGTGGTATTGGTGGCAATTTTATGAGTACAAGTACGAGTAGTTATGCCCGGTATCGCACAAACCCGATACCGGTATCGGCATAGGTGCATCCCAAGTTGTGACCCTGGAGGTGTCAGCCTGAATCGTCAGGGGAGCGTTAACGAGAAGGAGGTGCACCCTCTTCCACGCTACGGTGGTACATGTCAGGACAGCATGACAGGAGGACGTGGTCCGCGTCAGCCAATCCAACCCCGGTTCAACGCGCACACTAACCTGAAATGCAGAAACGGCTTGTGAACAATTAGGAACGTCCCAGATTTAATAGATTGTAAAAGCACCTTTAGCAGCAATAACTTGCATTAACTGCTTTCTGTGTGACTTTATAAGTCTTTCACATCATTGTGGAGAGACTTCGGCCCATTCTTCTACACGACATGGGCTCATTTAATGGAAGTCTCCGGGCTTTTGTTTATTTACAGTTCTCTATCACAGCAGCTCTGCAGGCTGACGTTTGACTTTGATTAGACCATTGCCAACACCTTTATTTTCTTTTGCAGCCATTCTGATGTAGATTTAGTGGTGTACTTGAAGTCATGTCGCGTTGCATTGTTCAGGTTCCTGCGAGCTTTAACTGTCAGACTGGGGGACTCGTGTTGGCCTCCAGAACTCTGGTTTCCAGGTGCCATCACTCTTCTTCTGCCATGTTTGACATTTTTCAAATCTTCTTATAAGCATTAGAAGTCCTAGCTTTAGACTTTCACCCTTCTGGTACGTTGTGTCCCCTCCTGGGAATACGTGCAAATGTGCTGATTGTTTTCATGCAGAAATAATATTTTTAAATGCAAGTTCTTTGGAAATATCTTTTTGAGGTATTTCCTAATTAATTGGCTGCAGCAATTGATTTTCTAATATTTTTGCTGATGTCTTTCCTCCTGGGTATTGCATTAATACACAGCTGAATGCTCCAGAACAATAGACTACATTTATACAGGTCTACACACTTGAAAATCCTCAATTCATCAAGTCAAATCAATCTTCATTTATAAATGAAAAAAATGAAGATTTTGTGAGTACCGCAAACAAAACCAACTCTCAGCCAGCCACAAGTAAAGATGTAATTGCCTTTGTGAATTTATTAGGAAGACGATTAATTTTACTGGGATGGAAATCTTCTGCAGCTCCTACTCATGTCTCTTGGATCAAATCTATTTTAAACTGTATAAAGTTGGAATAAATAAGGTGCACATTGAATGGATGCACAGACAAATTTTACACTACATGGGCCCCTTTTCTCTCATATATTAAGAAGCTTGATTTCCCTGCGGTTCCAGAGTAATGTTATTTCTCCTAGTTGTGTGTGGGTGTTTTTATACATATGTATATGTTTGTGTATGTATGTATGTTTTACTTATTTTCACCCTGCTGGATGGATGTGAAGATAAGACACAGTCTACTGTAGTTAGAAACATGAGGTGCATCTATATGGCGAATAGTCTGGTAATGAGGATTTCACTGTATTATCTGCTCGATCTGTATGTAACTTAGTCAAGGCGTATTGTTGATGTGTTGTGGTTTTTTGTGAGTTTCTTTGTTTTAGGACTATTTGTATTAATGTTCTTTACCTATGCATTATAATTCATAAGTGCATTTACCGGTAATGTTAATGCAATTAATGTTTGTCGTGCCAAAAATTCAATTAAAAAAAAACAAAAATAAAACAATTTTGTACAATAAAATGCATCAGTGCTTATCAGTAAAAACAAAGTTGATCCCAAAGCTCCTGCTTATTATGGGTTATTAATATTAATCTATTGTGTTGACTAGTAACGCGCGTGCCGACCGCGCCTCGACCCGCGGACCAAAATCTTACTCCGCTCAGAAGAAACTAGTACCGTTTTCATCGTACATGAGAGAAACTATTCAGTTTGTGGCAAAATATTTGTACTTGTATGAAACTGAAGATGCATAATGCAAACCTGACATTTACTTTTAGTTCAGTTTGTGGAAAATGGTTGGCCTGGCTTTCTCTTTAAAACTTAAACAGTTATAAAGCATTACAAACTGTAACAATAGGGCAAACACACATCATTGTTTTGTATTTTGTGTCTTTCAAATAAAAGACCATTTTTTCCAGTCATATGTTCCTCATTCAAGGTTGTTAAAAAAAATACTGCTATAATATCGTATTGTTATGGTGACCCCAATATCGTGTATCGTACCGTATCGTGACATTAGTGTATCGTTACACCCCTAATGGTGAGGCAGCCTCACCATGGGGTCTTGTATTAGTATTATTGGTAATTGTCAGGAGCCCGGTGCAAGAGGACTGGAGGGTCCGCAAGGCTGGGTGAGGTAAAAGCAAATTGGTCTCCTGTATTTGAGTTACAGGATTTGCAGCTGCTGTTTACTCTTTTAATGCCGACAGCATACGTGAAGGTGTGCTCTGTTTGTACCGGGCTGCATCTGCATTTCAGCTTCCATGTTGTTAAATATCGGTACCGCACTGCAACCCGTCACGTAGAACTGTTCCGCTGAAGTTGCATTTCGTAATTTCTTCGAAACAGAACAGAAGATATTTTTTTTATTATGTACCAATTAGGGACGGGCAGTGGTGCCAGCATAGTTTAATGTGCAGGATGTTGTTATGGAGCCGAGCCTTGCAGTGCCCCAGCGATATGGACAGCTGAGTCTGTTCATGCCATAATAATCTATTTTCTAGACGCTATATTTCTGAGTCTGCACTGCATATGAACTGCACTCTCGGTTTAGCCGCTGGCTAAAATAATCAAGAGGTTGGGCTTCTGCTGGGGAGAAAAAAAGTAGTGTAAGGGTGCATGTCTTTAAATACACAATCACAGTCTTGCTTGTGAGAAACACAGTTGGATTAGTCTTGCTAACTTGCTCCAACAAAGGCTCCAACACCACTACAGTATGTGTGCATGACAGAATGAAGTCATGCACACACGACCGGTGCAGAGACTTTGTCAAATAGTACACCCAATGTGGGGGGTTACTGCTCCCCGGGCGCTGTACAAAACAGCAGCCCACTACTCCTAGTTTGACTAGAAATGGGTTAAATGCAGAGAATAAATTTCCCATTGTGGGATTACTAAGGGGAAAATTTAATTTAATTTTAATTTAAGGCTGTTGCTTATTGCTTTGAGGTCCTTCTGGCTATGAATGTGTCTCATTGTAATTAGCTCTGCATTCATGAACGGGTGCTTCTCCTTTGACTTGCCCACGTCCCAACCCCTTTATCTCAGACAACGCTCTTCTCCACGTGAACTTATCACCCGTCACTCCTCGCCTGTCTGCCACCTCGGCTCGGACACGGGACCGGCTCAGCCGTTCACCGCGTTCCCTTTGACCTTTGCCCAGTGTGAAACAGAGAGGGTCCCTGTGAAGGATGCACCCACCTGATCCCACCTCTTCCCTCTCCATCACCAGTCTGTGCAGGTTATTTATCTCGGGTGCAGAGTCTGAGAGTCGCTATGAAGGCCGTCGATTAGTAGTTTCATTTTAAAGAAATGCGCTCATGCAGCACAGTTTCTCACTAAGCGGCGCATTGGTCATTAAAGCCATGTTGTGAAATCATGTCCGCGATAGATTTGATCACCATAGTTGAATAAAAAGTTATGTTGCACTCAGCAGTGAAGGGAATGTGTCGGTGTTTCCAGGCTGAGTAGTAATCACAGGCACCCTTAATTGCCTGGCCAATTAATTAGCTGAAGCTTTTTGCTGCTGTGACATAATCAGAGTTAGTAGCTGATTGTTCCACAAGTGCAGGAAACAACACTTCAATGCAGGCACATCTGCAGTGCAGCCGCGTCAGCTGGATGCTGTGGAACAATGTCCTTCATGATCTGTTGATTGGCTCTGATAATAAAAGCCCTCTCTCTCTCTGTCTCTCTGTCTCTAACATGTGGTCGTAGTCCCTCTCAGTGAAGGGTCACCACAGTGGATCAGAGCAGTCCGCACATCCATTTGGCACAGGTTTAGCACCAGCTGCTCTTCCTGAGGCAACCCCGCAGGCACGGGGAGATGCACACACAAACTTTCACACCTATGGACAATTTAGAAACTCCAATTAACGTGCACACATGTTTTTGGACAGCGGCAGGAAGCCAGAATACCCGCAAGCACAAGCAGAGCATGTAAATACTACACAGAAACAATCCTGGCGTGAGACGAAGCAGGAACCATCCGGCTGACCACCAAGCCATCCGGCTGACCACCAAGCCATACCGCTGACCACCGAGCCATCCTGCTGACCACCAAGCCATCCCGCTGACCACCAAGCCATCCCGCTGACCACCAAGCCATCCCGCTGTCATCTCATAAAAACACTGTACCCTGCAGTTATCATTGTTATTAGTGTTATTTCCTAAATGCGT
Source organism: Cololabis saira (assembly GCF_033807715.1). NCBI lineage: Eukaryota > Metazoa > Chordata > Actinopteri > Beloniformes > Belonidae > Cololabis > Cololabis saira. The sequence goes on from NC_084594.1 coordinate 44,658,352, forward strand.
TTCACTCTTAGAATCCTGGATAAACTACGTAAATAAAACTTATCTAACTCCTCGAAGGTTATGTGCGATGAAATTGTTAAATACTCGATACTGTACTCTGTGTACCTCAAGAGAAATTGGTACTTTTTTCATATGATTTGGGAATGCCAAGGAGTTTTTGAGTTTTGGAGGATGGTTGCTTCTAAACTCTCATTACTTTTTACTATTAACATTACACCCTCCCCAACCATAATTTTATTAAATGATATATCCCAGTTGCATTTGAAATGTACACAAGAATGCATCTTTCTTGCGGGATTAACAGCAGCAAAGAAAATTGTGGCTATGAGATGGAAAACTCCTCATACTTTAACATTCCAACAATGGGCTCTCACCTTCTTAGATATTGTGTATATGGAACTCTGGACGGCCCGGCTACATGGTGCCAGAGAGAAGAACATTAATACATGGTCTCAATTCGCAGAGGTGCTCCAAAACATGTTTTGAAACTGTACTTGACCTTATAAGGTGTTCTTCTTCGGCTTGGTGTATTTATATGTGGTATATTTGCGTAAATATATAGGTACTTTGTCTGCGTATATATTGACACAAGGCAAACGTGATACAAAATAATTATGCATTACGTAATTTGGTTGGTCCGAGGGAGGGAGGGGGTGATGATTGATTTGTATTTTATTTTGGTTTTTGTGTGTCATATAAACATATTATGTATGGAAAAAGAATATTATGTTGATCGGTTTTCAACTATTAAATGTCACATACATAAATAAAATAATTAACAACAAAAAAGAATCCTGGATAACAGGATAATAACTGGTCAGCTGGCCACAGCAGATGTTAGACATGCACCAAGTTCATATACATTTATATACACACTGCAAAAACCAATTTCTATGGAAGTAAAAAAAAGCAAGAAAATCAGAAGACCATTCTAAACTATTTTGGCAGTTTTAGTCTACTCAAGAAGCTTGTTAGGAACCACCCTACCCAGCCTCCAAAGCAGATACAGAGACCGGGTAACAAACAAGGCAAAGGCCATTGTGGCTGATGAGAGGCTCCCACTATCTCCAGTTTTAAACTGTTGCCATCAGCTCGGCGTTATTGCCCCCCTCCCACTGTTCACTATAAACAAGTCGAACAAGTCCTTTATACCCTAAGCCATTAAACTTTTAAACAGCTAGGAAATAGCCCCCCAGCTGGCTGGACAATACCATGTACAAGTGGATGCACCTGTCTGTGTTACTGTTCTGTGTCCCTGTTCTTATGCTATGTTTGTCAAATTGCCATGTGTGTCTTTTGCTGCAAACAAATTTCCCCATGGGGACAATAAACACATCTACATCATCTATCTATCAGAAAAACTATCCTCAGTGAAATGGCAGTTTTTGCTTAAAATAATTAGACAATAACTAGACAACGTTGACTAGATTCACGAGTGTTGGGCTTATTCCTCCTGTCAACTGTTTTCTGATTAGTGCTTGTAAGACTGTAAGAGTTCCTTGCTGATGTAATGTGTCAGTTTCACAACCACAATCCCATCATTAGCTCTCATCAGGCTGAAGGAACAAATTACAAAGAGTAAGTGTGTAAGGAAACTTTAATGGACTGTCCTAATGAATTGTTCTGGCCTGGCCGAGGTTTTTTAAGGTCTATCTGATGAATAGTGAGCTTGGTTATTCTCTCAGCGTGGGGCTCTAATAAGCCCAGGGACCCTGTTAAGGCCCAGAAGAGAAGCTCAATTTAACCAAATCAAAAAGAACAGGGAGTGTGATTTACGATGTTGGACTGACTGCAGGGTTGCTTCTACTCGGCGGACCCCCACTGCAACCAATCACCACCAAAACACTCAACATTTCCCGCCAGGCCTGAGTGTGGTCTGCAAGTGGTACCCCATCTTGCATTGTTGTCTCCAGTTCTAATCGATTTGATCGATTGAGCTTAATCCCTGCATTATTCCCTACGTTTTGTCTCAAACCTTTCGGATAAGGAAGGTCTAAAAGGCTAAAGTTACCCTTTTTAATGTATTATTAACCTGTTTGGTCTATTTTATCATCAACTAAAACAATTATGATTGCTGTAAAGGGGAGATTTTTGTCCAGTGCATTTAATTTGCAGCCATCACCCTGATGAATAGGGCAGCTAAGGGGTTATACATCATGCTCTGTGATCACGACGTGATCCAAGCCCATGTTACACTGGTTGAAGTAATGGAGCTGTCCTCATATGAAACACGCTCGCCTCCGCTCCTTAAGGGCCTTTTATTCCCATCAATGAAACCAGCAAGTAAGTGAGTGAGCCTGGATGGGGAGGCCTTTGACGAAATGCTGAATGCATTAAAAGGGCCTGAGAGACAGATATCAAACACAACTTTGTGTATCACTGGTCATGCCCTTGGAATGATACTAGCATAAGGCTTGATTCATATTTTGAGATAAAAGCTTGGTGGTTCTTCTTTGCAGCAGATATGCCGCTCTTCACCAGGGGGGTCGATGGAGCGCTGCACAGACACAGTCGGGCACACTTGTCAATAGAGTGGCTGTGGTTTCACATCCGTGGCAAATGAACGAGGGAACATTTGTATGTTCCTCATCAGATAAACCTAGAAAAGCAAACAAACTTTTGATTGCTGACATAACTGACTGCAGCCACTTTGCACTTGGCATTATATTGACTTCTGAGCCATGAATAAAGACCTAGTTGAGCATAATCATTCATGTTTTTAAGTGGCTACTTCTTGTTGTAGTGTTAATTGTACTGACATACCGCTGTGACTGGCTGTGGGTTTACCTGGAAGGGTCAGAGGAGAACACCTAGCAAAGAGCAGGCAGTCAGCTAAATGCAGTGGTCATTTCAGCTCTCGCCACATAAATCCATATAAATTAGGAGGTCCACTCCATGGCGGAGCATCTCAGGTCTGCTGTAAATGGAGTTCTTTCAGCATCTGCAGTATATCAGGCCCGTCCCGTCCAGTAGCGCTTTTTTGGTCCGTGTTTCAGCTGCAGAAGCACTCATTGCCGATATTGTTTCGGTAGTGATGCTGAGGATGTTTGGTCAGATTTGGTCGGAATGTAAAGTGATATTAATTAGCATCATAGGTTAGCTTAAGCTAAGTCAGCCAAGCTAAAATGACAACTGTGACTGAAACAGGGTGGACGGGTTCCAGCTGGCTGACAGGCTGAAGGGAAAAAAGCACTTTCGACAGTACATTTTTTTAAAGGCCTGGAAAAGTAAGCATTATAAATCCAGGTCGTACTGCGGCAAAAAATTGTATTTTAAAAAACTGGAAATCAGAAAAACCCCAGCACCCAAACAGTGGATCAATGGACTTGCATCATATAGCACGCCAGAAAAAATATGTATTCTGTTAGAAAAAAAACTTTGACCTGATTTGGGGAACATTTTGTATTTTTTGCCTTTATTGGATAGCTAATTATCTGAATCATCTACTGCATTAATGAATGTGTTTTTTCAGGACTTGATTATTTACTTTATTATGCATTTGCTCCAGTATTGATAGGCATATGTGAAAAGAAGCTAAATTATTTTGAATGATGTAATGTACTGACCATATGAGGGAGGGAAGGGGAGAGGGGTGTGTTGTTGTATTTATGTATTTATATATATTTTTTTTCTTTCTTTCTTATTGATATCATTTATTTATTTTTGTTTAATTATTGTTATGAAAAGTTAAAAAAAGAGGAAAATATTGATATTTCTATTGTTATTGTAAATCTTTTTTTTTTCTCTTATTGCCCACAATAAATATATCTATAAAAAAAATAATAAATAAATCCAGGTCATTCCAGGGTCTTATACTACCCTGTTAGGCTTGCAACTGGGGCTGGGGAGCTAAAACCCTTGAAAAAGAACTGTTTCACAGCTTCTTGCGTGTGCTGGCACTCTGGTAACTCCAGTGATTAATTTTGCCTGGAGTGAGGAGACCCATCCAAGATGGCGGCGACGCTGGATTACGTTCCAGCATGTCATGAGGCGTCTACGTATATATGTCTATGAGGACAACAACGCGCGGAGAACACCAACATTGCAGCAGCTCTGTAGCTTTCGTACGTACTAAAACTGATTGTGTTGCACGTAAGATGCTCGCAAAGTCTTAATTCTTCTTTTTCTGCTATTCTGTTGTTGTCATGCCGTGACTGTTGTTATTGTTGTTATTCTGGCACTAATAGCTCGATTTCATGAACTCCAGTTCGGTTCGCCTACAGCCCATGTATACATGGCTTTTAAAACTTTGATAGCAGTTGGCCTAAGGCAGTAATTCAACTTCCTCTCAGTGCATGTAAACGTAAGGACTTTTGCAGTAATCAATTCAACTGAAGATCGACTGAATGGATGAGTTTTTCAAGGTCCTGCTGAGACGTTGGTCCTTTGATGCTGGAGATGTTCTTCATGTGATAGAACTTTTTGGTCCAAAAACAACCAGTTTTGTTTGTGTAACTGAGTCCACTCCTGAGCTAATCTTTGTTGATACAAAATGAGTTAGCTTGATGACACGGCAGGGAAGGGAGCGTAGAGGCAGCATGCTAGCATCCAACAGGAACTCATCCCCTTACTGTAATAACACAAAAGATGCATTAACATCAGACAAAGGCTGCGTCCGAAATCACATACTTCCACCCTAATGAGTATGCAAAATGAGTATGCAAGATTTTTTAGTGCGTCCGAAACATTAGAACGTACTCAATAGTATGCTCTATCCATACTCATTCTGGAGAAATTTACTAGTGTGGATTGATGGACACTAGCCGAGCAGAAACTTCCCACAATGCAATGCAGCTGTGTTTGGTTGCTAAGTGATACGTATGTGTTATAAGTATAATATTAAGTATAATAATATTATTATATAATATTAATATTGTAATATTTGTATATTATTATATTATATAATGTCATCTTGTTTGGGCCAGAATAAACGGGAAAGAGTGGAGCGGTGCTGCTACTGCTGCTGTTACCATGGTAACAGCTGCTACTGCTGCTGTGATACGTCACACGTGATGTGTGCGCTCTGAATAGTACGTCCGAATTTATGCACACTACTGATATTTACTCAAAAGTGTGCCGAACTTAAGTATACTTTTCTCTTTTGAAATCAAAGAGGCAACAAAAAGTGGCAAGTTTGGAGGTGTACCTTCAGAGCCTGTGGTGGAACTAGATTGGAGGGAATCCAAGCCCTCAAAGTGAAAAGGTAAAGTCTCTGCCTGTACAGATAAGGTTTGAGGAGAGAAGAGGAGCTCTTTATGAATTGGAACGCCACCACAAACTACTTTAGGGGAATTTTCCCATTAACTTTCCAGCAGATTTAACATATACAATAGGTCCAGTGGGTCAAGATAATTACCACTCACAAGTCAAATACTGCACTGATTCATTAGATTTGTACATATTTCATTTTTACAGACGTGAATATCTATACCCGGTATTTTGAGGTCATCTACATTCACTTCATTTTAACATTCAAAAAGTCATTTTAAAATTAGACATAAGATATTACTTTTTTTCAAACAATTGGGACGCAGTAATAATCACCGGAGCTCGGCTCAGTACCACACGCCATTAAGACTGGAATTTTCAAACTAAAGTATGTGGGCCAAATTTAGAAGCACTTCATGTCTCTCATTCGACAAGGTCTGACTACCTGTCATGGACCAGTCTACCAACTCAATATCTATAACAGTAGGGAGGCACTCAAACATGAAAGCAGTACTACTAAAATGCGTCTTTAAAAAAATTGAACAAAGTCACTCAGCGTCTGATGTCTTAAGCGGATTGAGAGAAAATCCATCTGCCTTAATGTCAGCTCAACTGTCTATAGAGTCTGGTGAGTGGTAGGATTTGTGGGTGGTGATGTTAGTGAGGAATGGACGAGGGAAGAGGAAGGGAAGGAGTGGGGGGCAGTCGTTGAGGTGAGTCAGAACACAGGTGCAGTGTATTGATTGGGGAGGCAGGGCCCTAAAAGGTGGAGGATATTAATGAGATATGACAGAGAGGCACTTGCTCGTTTTCGGTTGCTCCTCATCCTTATTGTCTATTAAAGAGGTTTAAAAATATGTCAGAAGATATAAGACACCATCCTGTCAAGTGTTACCACTCCTAAATGCATATTATATTAATGCCTGGACTGAGTCAGGGAGGGTTCACAACCATGGCTTTTAAATTCGGGTGACATCTGATGACTATGAAGGTCACATCATTTTCAAACTCATTCAACCATTCAGTGACCCCTTACGCCCTTTGGATAGAAGCGTTGTCTTCCTGCCAGAGACCACGGCCACCTTCATGGGGTTTGGGTGATCACTCACAATAACTGTGGTTAATTTGTGCACCCTTCCAACTCATACCAATACTAACACCCAGATACCCTCACCACACCCCACCACCCGGATAACCCCACTACACCACACAGATACCCCCACCACACCACACTAGACACTCACCCCACCACACCAGATATTCACCTAATCACACCACCCAGATGCCCTCACCACACCACCCAGATGCCCTCACCACACCACCCAGATGCCCTCACCACACCACCCAGATGCCCTCACCACACCAACCATATGCCCTCACCACACCACCCTGATTCAGATTCAGATTCAGATTGCGTTTATTTGCCATTTGTGTAACACACATAGGAAATTGTCACGTTGGTAACAGTGTGCCTACTCAGAATATTCTTTTCACATGTAAATAAATAAAACACAGACACAAACACCGCAGGGAGGAATAAGCAAAAATAAAGTGCAGTCCATCCATCCATCCATTTTCTATACCCGCTGTATCCCTTGCGGGGTCACGGGGGTCTGCTGGAGTCTATCCCAGCTCATTTCAGGTGAGAGGCAGGAGTTCACCCTGGACAGGTCACCAGTCCATCACAGGGCCACATATAAACACACAAACCATGCTCACACTCACACCTACGGGCAATTTAGAATCATCAATTAATCTAGCGTGCATGTTTTTGGACTGTGGGAGGAAGCCGGAGTACCCGGAGAGAACCCACGCAAGTACGGGGAGAACATGCAAACTACCGAACCGGGAACCTTCTTGCTGTGAGGCAACAGTGCTCACCACTAAGCCACCGTGCAGCCCTAAAGTGCAGTCATATACATTAAATAAATTATAGTCCAGTTATGATTGCCCTCACCACACCACCCAGATACCCTCACAACACCACCCAGATACCCTCACCACACCACCCAGATACCCTCACCACACCACCCAGATACCCTCACAACACCACCCAGATGCCCTCACCACACCACCCAGATGCCCTCACCACACCAACCAGATGCCCTCACCACACCACCCAGATACCCCCACCACACCAACCAGATGCCCTGGGTGGTGTCTTCACCACACTTGAGTCAAAATGCATCATTTGCTTGAGCAAAGTTTGATGGCAAGCTGATGAAGAACAATTCATTAGAATCCGGTGTGTTGGAGCAGATACACATGGATGGCAGTGGGTCCTAAGAGGATCCTGGACTGAAGAACACCATTAGAAAGTCTTCCAGGTGTGGGAACTTGTCTGTGTCAGCAGGCTCATTAATCATACAGAGGTATGAGATTTTGCACAATGAACATAGAAAGTTTAGGTAACTTTTTGTATTGACTAGCACTGTTTGTTTGACTGAAACACATGCCAGATGTTGCTTTACCACCTACAGTAGTTAGCTAAGCAATGTTGTATTAATTATTATCAATATGTCACACAGCTGCTGTGTCATATTTTCTAATGTCTAAAAGATGCTTGTTTGACAGTTTCTGGCTGTAATGTAACAGCAAAAATAATGATTAAAAAAAAGAGATGGCATAAAAACCATGTAATGTTTATTGCATCTCAGGAGTGTTGGCAGAAACGCCTTACTATATTATTACTATACTAGCATACTGCAGTGAATACATTTCTACAGGACTGTCTCAGAAAATTAGAATATTGTGATAAAGTCATTTATTTTCTGTAATGCAAAAATGTCATACATTCTGGATTCATTACAAATCAACTGACATTTTGCAAGCCTTTGCAAGACTCAAATATCTCAAAAAATTCGAATATTGTGGGAATCTTAATCTTAAACTGTAAGCCATAATCAGCAATATTAAAATAATTAAAGGCTTGCAATATTTCAGTTGATTTGTAATGAATCCAGAATGTATGACATTTTTGTTTTTTTAATTGCATTACAGAAAATAAATAACTTTATCACAATATTCTAATTTCCTGAGACAGTCCTGTAATGTTTCATGTTTAGTAGTGTAACTAATTACAAACACAATTTCAGTAAAAGCAACAGCATTTTTTAATGTATTTATTTTGTAACAAAAGAAGCACTGCATCTCCATGTTGAATGAACCCCATGCACCGCCCTCAACCACCATCCCTCACCCCAACCTCCACTCCTGCACCGCTACCTGTCTGCTGCATGGGGGCTTCTTCAAGCAGAGCTCTATGCTAATGTCTGACCAGCTGTGGCCATCCTTATAAATGAAAAAGAAATAGTGGTTGAAGAGAGAAGGAAAAAAGGAGCCCTGAGAGAAATGGAGTGTGAGACGGAGCAGACACTCAGAAGAAAGGTAATTTCATATACGCAGAGCATCATCTGGTACTGCAGTTAAACAAGTATACATTGCCTGACTCATCAGCAAAAATAGCGAGCACAGCCGTACTCTGTGGCATTAATAATGAATGAACTGACATTTATTTTAATCACTACACCCAGCTAGATGCTGTCCAGAGCTGTGGGAGGTGAGAGTGGAGAGACAAAGAGAAAGACGGAGCGAGACGGAGAGAGAAAAACTGAAAAAACATCATGAAAAACATACCGTATCAGCAAACAGTGGATTTTAATGTGGCGGCAGAAAGAAACCAGTTTACCTTGAGGGAGAATTAAGGCCCTAACTACAGCAGCCCAGGAGGTGCAGCTAGCATTAACACACGTTACACACTGGGCCAGATTTACAGCAGGACAGCCATCACATCCGGTTTGCATCTTCACTCCTTGTGCCCTGCTGATTTTAATTTATAATCAGCTGGACTGTAAGGTTCAGAATTAGCAATATGTCAACATAAAAACTGGTTATTGGGATTATGCATACAAGTAAAGCTCAACCATATGTGCAGAGAACCATTTCTAATGCATCTGAATGTAATTCACTTTACTGCATTTACATGTGCATGAATACATTTGAGCTCTTCAGATGCAAATAACCACCACATTATGCAGGTTAGATTTATTTTCCTTGTTCCCTCTTGCAATAATAGCTTTGGGATCTTATTTAAAAAAGATAAACTCAAATCAAAGAAGAGCTTTTAATGGCATGTGCATTAACTACTTGTATGGCATATTGTGACTGTTGTGGATTAAATTATTCCTTGATTAATATTACGGACATTCAGATGTTTAATTAAGTCACCATCACTTTGTTAAGTGCTAAAAGCAAAGGAACTGAATATTACATTTCCCTCGGCAACATTTGCATATTGCATTAGAAGGGGTAATGCACTCAGCCCCTCGGCAAAGAAAATGCATTGTTTGTTCCAACTGTTAAAGACAGCTGAGAAAAGTGTTCCTCTTGCCTGGGTTTAAAGTTGTTGTGTTTTTCTCAAGAATACATGATCTCGCACACATTCACATTCTGCACTCACGTTTGGTACTTCAGCTGGTCATTCAGGATATTTATGGTTTTCTTTTCAACTCAGCCTGGTGCAGATTTGCTGGTCTGCTGCAGATCAGTAATCACTAATTTTGACCCATCTTTAGCACTTGAACAGACAGCCTCACATTTGACTATAGAATACTTTGGTGAGCAAATTAGTTTATGGTTGTCGCAATGGCCGAGGTGTTCAGGTGCTGTGACTCAAAAATATTTACATTTCCACCACCATATTTAACCCTCGTACTGTCTTTGGGTCAAAATGTCCTAGTTCTCCTGTTCCTTCTTTCCTCCTGCTCTCTCCTTCCTTCTCCCCTCTTCCCTTTCCTTCCTTCCTTCCTTCCTTCCTTCCTTCCTTCCTTCCTTCCTTCCTTCCTTCCTTCCTTCCTTCCTTCCTTCCTTCCTTCCTTCCTTCCTTCCTTCCTCTTTTCTCCCTTCCTTCCTTCCTTCCTTCCTTCCTTCCTTCCTTCCTTCCTTCCTTCCTTCCTTCCTTCCTTCCTTCCTTCCTTCCTTCCTTCCTTCCTTCCTTCCTTTGTTCCTTCCATCCTTCCTTCCTTACTTCCTTCTTTTCTCCCTTCCTTTTCTCCCATCCTCCCTTCCTTCTTTTCTCCCTTCCTTCCTTATTTCCTCCCTTCTTCTCTTCCTCCTTCCTTGACCCAAAGACAGCACAAGGGTTAACAGTTGATAGTTATTAGTCTTAATATATTGCATTAGGCTTTTGCCTAAAGTAGTGCTGTGCATCATGGCCAGACCTCACGACTTTGGTCTTGTATGCAAAAATGTATCGTCTGTTCTTTGGAAAGTCTTTATTCAGATCAGCAAAGCTAAGCTGTGCTGCCATGTACTTTTCAGGAAGAAAAAGCTTTTCTCAGAAACCCTTCCAGACAAGCCATACGTCTTAACTCATGGTGCCGTTGTGAACTTTTAACATGATAACTGAGGCCTGTAAAGTCTGCGGTATAGTTCTCTGTTTCTTAGAGGCTTCACATGAGCACAGTACGACCTTGTGCTGAACTTCCTGGCATGTCGAGTCCGGGAAAGATTTGAATCTGTGCAGAATGTTTTCCACTTGTAAATACTTTCTCACTGTAAAATGGCCAACTCAAAATTGTTCATAAATGGTGTAAAAACCTTTCCCAGAGTGGTGAGCTGGAGGAATTGATTAACTAAGACCGTTGCTGATGTCTTTCCTCCTTAGCACTGTGTCGAGACACATGTGAATGCAGCAGATTAGAAAACTGACAACATTTCTACTCTCATACACTCACTCAGACTCATTAATTAATTTAATGCATTTGACAAAAACATATGCTTTAATTATTTGCTGCTAAAACCCTTAATTTCCCTTTGCGGCAGAGAGGTTAAACTTCACTGTTTCGGCATTTCTAGATTAGATTTTCTCCAATAAATAATTGTTATAAACCAAAAAGACCAGAAGGCTTTATTATTTATTCATTTAAAAGATAGTGTACTCATTTTGAACATGAGAATAGATTAGAAGGATTGTTTTTGTGAATAGCATAATTTCCATTTTTGGATGAACATGGTGTGATGTTGTTGTCCGGGTGGTGTGATGTGGGTATGCTGGTGGTGTTGTGTTAATATAGATAGATAGATAGATAGATAGATAGATAGATAGATAGATAGATAGATAGATAGATAGATAGATAGATAGATAGATAGATAGATAGATAGATAGATAGATAGATAGATAGATAGATAGATAGATAGATAGATAGATAGATAGATAGATAGATAGATAGATAGATAGATAGATAGATAGATAGATAGATAGATAGATAGATAGATAGATAGATAGATAGATAGATAGATAGATAGATAGATAGATAGATAGATAGATAGATAGATAGATAGATAGATAGATAGATAGCGTCCAATACAACAAAAGTTGTCTCCAGACGCTTTCCAGAGACCCAGAACATAAACCCCCAAGCAATTATTACATAAACAATGGCAGGTAAAACTCCCCTTTAGGGGACAGCACAGCAGGCATGTGGAAGCAGCGGGATGACCGGGGGTGGGGACCGCAGGCCAACACACAGCTCCCGAAGCTCCGGCCCCAGGTTGGGGTGCAGGGTCGGGGAAAGGTTGAGAAGGGGCAGGGCCAGGGAGAGGAGTCTTGACGGACAAATCTCTCCCCCACCTGACCGGGCCGTTACCCTGCCCCTCTCACTCCCACACTGCAGGTTCCGGTGTTGTGCATTCAGACATGCTCTGCGCCACCAGCAGAGGATGCTGCACCATGTACAAAAGAGAAAAAAGGGGGGCCAGCACAGGAAACTACAGGAGCGATGGACAAAAATGATAGCTATGAGATACTTATAATAAATAAAAATGGAAATGGAGAAGAGAGGAAGGGAAGGGCAGTGGAGATGAGGAATCTGTGGTAGCTCCGTCCTACTCTGGGGGTGAATCAGTCTGCTGCTGCTGAAGCTGCTCAGAGCCTCCAGAAGGATTGTCCATGATGGATGTCAGTTTGGCTAACATCCTCCTCCATAGAGTCCAGTGGGCAACCCGGGCAGAGCTGGCCCTCCTGACCAGCTTGTTCAGTCTTTTTCTGTCCCTACCAGAGCTGGGAGCCCCCCAGCAGACGACAGCGTAAAGGACAGCTGAGGCTACCACTGAGTCATTAAAAGCCTGAAGCATGCATGTGCTCACTCCAAAGGACCTCAGTCTCCCCAAAAGGTGGAGGGGACTTGGGCCCTTCTTATAGAGTGCATTGGTGTCGTGGGACCAGTTCAGTTTGTCGTTGAGGGGAACACCCAGGCACCTAAAGCTGTCCACCAGCTCAATGTCCAAGCCCTGGATGTTCACCGGTGTGTGTGTAGGGGTCTTCTTCGGAAATCAAGCACCATCTCCGTCGTTCTAACGGTGTTTAGGACCAGTTGGTTCCATTCACACCAGTCCCCAAAGTTCAGGATGACTTCAGATCATTTCCAATGGCACTTCTGGAGGTGGCAGCTGCTGGTGTTGTGAGGTAAAGTCTGACCATCCCATGGAATTCCAACAGGAATCTGATGAGGATGTGCAGAGAAGTTCTGTAAATTAGTTGTTAAGCTTTGCTAAGCTGGGTTAGCAAAAAAGTTGTGATTTGTTTTTTGAAATTATTTGTGCTCGAGCATTCTCTAATATTGAGTGGTAAGGTGTTCCAATAAATAGGAACATCTGAACTTAACTGAAAATTGGGAAAAAGTCGTCCTGAAAAAGGTGGGATGGAGATTGTTTGCAGACCTAGTAGCCTAGTTGGGAATTTAATTGAAATAAAGAATGAAAACAGGTTGGAAGTAGCTTGTGGATGGATTGATAGACAAAAAGACAAATCTGAAAAACATTTACAGCAGAAATAGGGAGAATACTTAGGGATTGGAACAATGGGGTGGATCTAGTGAGTCTATTGGAAAATGTAATAATTTTCATAAAACGTTTTTGCAGGATTAAGATACAGTTGAGGTTGCTCAGGAAGGTACTTGCCCAAATGACATTGCAATATGAAATATAAGGATAAATATAGTATAGTATAATATAAATTAATGCAGATTTTTCTTGCTAATAGATGCCGTATACGTCTGATTACTCCAATATTTTTTGCAATCTTGTTCGAGAAGAGTGCAATATGATTTTTCCAAGTGAGATTTTCGTCAATCATAACACCTAGAAATTTGGTTACCGTAAATCTTTACAAAATGTTATTGGAAATATGAACATTTGGAAGGGCGTTAGTAGCTTGTTGGTTTCTAGGGGAAAATAACATAATTAGCCAGTGAGTGTATTGTGACTATTAGTGCTGTTTTTCTCAATAGTGAAAAACACTACTGCCTCAGTTCTGCTTTTAATTCCGGTTGGATCATCTCTGCTGGATTATAATGAAACAACTTTGAGTTTATTGTTCTTATTATGATACTTTATTCATTCCTGGTCTGCCATTATCAGACGGAGAAAACAGTCTCTAACGACTCTGACAGCAGCAGGTGGAAGTGAACAAACACAAGCACCCAATATAGAAGACTCTTTTCCAAAGAAATCATGTCTTTATCTTGTTGAAGTGCTGATTTACCCAAAATCTAAGTTTGAAATGAGTTTTTTCCTTGAGTTTCTGTAGGTGCACATTGAGGTTTCAGTCACTGCAGCTTCAGTAAAAAGCTGTGACTGTGCTTTCAAAGCTAAATACTAGAATATCTCTGAGGGTGGCAATTTGGAACTTCCTGTTTGCTTTTTCCGTGTTAACATTTCTTCCATCTGCTCAGTAAGTGCTCGCTGCCGTTGTGTTTCACCACTTGATGTGTCGATCACTGAGTCCAGTTGCCTTGCTCAATTATTTTATGACATCATTTTATTAAGAAATAAGCAAGCCAACAACAATCCTGAAAACACATGTTTTAATTCGCCCCAGGTCATCGCGGCGATTTGAGGTAATTTATTTAAATTATAACTATATTTTAAATGGTGTGTTTCATTGGTAGTGAGCTTACTACCCCCAGCTTTACATGGCTGACTAAAGCTTACAGGGACTCTGTTTGCACACGATTAATTACGGTTTCAGCTCAGTAGGTTTCAGCTGTTGAAATGTTGAAGGGTTTTCAATGAAAAGCAGCTGTACAACTTACAATCGCTATGTTTTTACTATGAACAGTTTTATAGAACTGGTAAAACCTGAGTTAAACTGTGATTACAGGAGAAGAGACAGAATAATTATTTTCAGGTCGTACTTTCTCCTTCTACCTCGTTATTCTCCCCTGGGTAATGAGCATGTGCAGCTCTGCCGTCTGTAAATGGTGAAAGATCGTAACGTGCCTTCATGCACGACTTGCCCTGTGCATTTGTGAGAAGTGTTTGCCGGCTGGACCTTTGCGGCAAGAACAAGTTGAGGGCAGAGAGAGATTCCGCAGCAAAGAAAAACCTTTGTTTGCCACCTGCTGCCATGTTCTCAGCTGGAATTCCATTTGTTCTGTTGCCGATGTGAAATGGCATTGATTTTTGGCCCAGATTATGAAGTCATAGGTAGAGGTTAGGAAACGAGGCAGGAGAGGAGTGAAAAAATTAAGAGAAGTGAGCATGAAGAAAGAGGTAGATGGACGGGGGCAGAGACAGGCAGACAGATGTTGGCGAGGGAGGGGGTTGCAGGGAGGGAATATACGGAAATGTGGGAACAGTGCAAGGACTTTTCAAATGTATGCGATCACTTAAAAGGGAGAAGAACAGACGGAGAAAGGAAGGAGTAGGATTAGATAGGGGGAGCTGGGCATTGGTGCTGCATAAACAGGACTTCATCCTCAGATCCTGCTCAGCAGGATGCCTCGTCAGTATCCTCACCTTCAGAGGTGTCAAGTAACGGAGTACAAATACTTCAATACCTTACTTAAGTAGAAATTTTGGTTATCTATACTTCACTGGAGTACCGTAATTATTTTTCAGACGACTTTTTACTTTTACTCCTTACATTTTCACGCAATTATCTGTACTTTTTACTCCTTACATTTTAAAAACAGTCTCGTTACTCTATTTCATTTCGGCCTTTAAAAGAAAACTATCCAGTTAAATTGCTCCATCCGGATAGAGTGAATTTGGTTGTGGTTGTTTCAGATGTTCTTGTCCAGTTTTGTTCTTACATCCGTTCCCTCAGATTCCTGCAACTAAACTTGGATGTACATTCCAATAAAGGTTAGGATAAATGATAACATGAACATGAAGTTTGACTTTTTGCACCATTACAATACTTATAGGCAACTAGTCATCATATCTCCTGCTCTCTGAAACACATGTTAATGCTCAATAGTACACATATATGCTTCTTTAATATATTTGCATTATACTAAGATACATTCATTTTCAATGGCTTTTGTCCTTAATGGCTTTTTTCCCCCTTACATTACTTTTACTTTTATACTTTAAGTAGTTTTGAAACCAGTACTTTTATACTTTTACTTGAGTAAAAAACTTGAGTTGATACTTCAACTTCTACAGGAGTATTTTTAAACTCTAGTATCTATACTTCTACCTGAGTAATGTGAATACTGAAGACACCTCTGCTCACCTTCAGCATGTCTGTCGTCATGCTGGAGGGAGACGGAGATGCCGCCGTCCAAAAAACTTGTGAGGTTCCTGTTTACTTGTGACGTCAGAGCTTTGAATGCAAAGCAACTGCTTTCAGGTTTGTTTAAAGGAAAATCTAATCAGATTTAGGGAAATTCCTATTTGCGAGTATCATTTTACAAAGAAGACCTGAAAGAAAGAAGACAAATAATTGGATCATTTTGGAAAAGAAGAGCAGAGAATAACTGTTTATCATGTATCTAAATGTATTATTTCAAAGCATAGCTGTTTTTGTCACAGGGTGGTAGAGTTGGACCCAGATGCAGAAGACCAGGAGGCAGGAGTTCCAAAAATAGTGATTTATTAACTTAACCAAAAATGCTGCTGAGCAAGATTGCAAAAAAAAAACCCCAACTCAGCTTGAACATGATCAAAACTACAAAAACCTGACATGGCACATGGAGGGAGGAAACAGTACGGACCAGCAGGAGCCAGGGAAAGACAAGACAAGATACAGAGAAGGGTTGATGAGACACAGGTGCAGATGATCTGGGCAGACAGGAACAAGGGAAGTCAAGATAAAACTGAAACAGAGGGCCAATCCCAATGTTCACCCTACTTTCTACCACTAGCCCTCATTCACCACCACTAGCCCTAAAAATGAGTAGGGCCCTTGTAATCTTCCCTAGGGATTGGGACACCACTTGCGTGGTTTAGGTTCGGGTACGTAAGCGACTGCGTAGTTACGTTTGCACAAACGTCACATCATATCAGGAAGCCCAGAGATAAAAGCTGTTTTAATTTCAGCTGTAGCTGTTAATATGCCACTTTATTAAGTTTTAATATTTTTTCAGGCGTAAAGTAACCGTTAAGATCCCCAACCTGGGCTCAGTTTATCCAAATAAAGCCTGTTAAGAAATTTGCTCCGATGTTTTCGGGATGAGAAGAGCCGTTCGGGTCGCCGCGTAACCTACGCCGTAGGCTCTGCGTTAGTGTAACGCAGAACCATAAATCAGCCTTTATTCTGGCGAGATCTGAAGATACAACGCAACAACGAGCAAGCGAGTGATTATGTACATTCACTGAGTGAATATTATGAAAGGAAAATATATATTTCTCGCTAGAAATGTAATCAAAACGCATTTTTATGCAGAAACTAACTCAAAATATTGATTTTATTCACTAAAAATGAAAAATGTCCGCCATGTTTTGTTGTTTGATTCAGTATGCAAATGATGACGTAAAGCATTCTGGGAAATTTTTCTGGCCCTCCGTCGTGAAGTCAGCATCTGAAATCCCTCGCTGTGAAGGGCTAGATTCATACACACTAGCCCTCGTTATGCCCACTAGCCCTAGGTGGAAAGAGGAATTGGGACACCACTACCCTCACGGGAACGCACAGAATTTAGGGGTAGGGCTGAAAAGTAGGACTAGGGGGGGATTGGGACTGGCCCAAAGACACAGGTTTCAAAATAAAACAGGAGCTAAATAACAAAACCGTGACATAACCCCCCCCCCCTTAAGGAACAGCTTCCGGATGTTCCAAAAAACAAACGGAGGTGTGACTCCCTGCAGGGGACGCTGGTGCAGCCATGACAGAGTTCATGCATGTGTCTGTTGGAACAAACAGGATGAGTAGGTCAACGTGTTGCTGTTTGGAGCATTTATTTGTTCCTGTGGTTCCACAAACAAATGTCCAGAGATGACAATAAGGGTACAACAATACCCAGCTTCATGTAATCATAAGTCATCTGTTTACTAGTAACTTGCCAAGTTTCCAGTTTGACAAGTTGTGCGACATAAAAGGATTATCAGAAGTTGGTCTGTGTTGATCAGTTTCATAACATAGCAGTCAGCATGCACGATGCATGTCCAGGTTAGTGTCTGTGACAGGGATGAAAAGGGAGGGAGAGCCCAATTACAGTGAGGAAGGAACAGGAGCATGTGATAACCTCATCGCTGCACTAAAGGGGACGCGTCTCTCCCAGGCGAAACACTATCTGAGTCTGTGTATACAGTCATAATGAAATGAGACGTTCTCATTCTGTTGACTCGGCGAAAGACAATGCTGTTGCAGCTGCATAGGGCAATGTCTGCGGTTTTAATTATTTCATTATTTATGCTTTTCAGCTCTGGAAAGACTGAAGTAGTATGAGAAAAAGAATCAGGAAAGTAAGAGTGACTTGGAAAGTCAAGTCCCTTAAAAAAACAGAACGGAACTTTTGAGGGTTTTTCGCCTCCATTGGTCCCATTGGAGTTGCTTTCAGTTACTTTTATGATGCAGTAAGAAGATAAAACTGGGACAGGAGGCTAAAGTAATTCTGACTCAGAAAATTCAGAAATTGGCTATTTGTTGCTGATTGTACAGGCAGGAAGCAAGGATGGTAAAGGAATCAGCTATGTTAACTCCAGTTTTAACAAGAAAGAAGGTATTTTAATAATATTAAATGACAGTAGTAGTAGTAGTAGTAGTAGTAGTAGTATTTTGTGCTGTTTTAAGAAGGGTGTGGTACTGTACACCCTTCTTAAATAACAACAAAAATATAAGTGAGGTCTTAAGACGCCCCCAGCCTCGGGCTCCTCCATGGTGCCAGGG
Organism: Cololabis saira; assembly: GCF_033807715.1. Classification (NCBI taxonomy): domain Eukaryota; kingdom Metazoa; phylum Chordata; class Actinopteri; order Beloniformes; family Belonidae; genus Cololabis; species Cololabis saira. Next base: position 44,676,674 of record NC_084594.1, read on the forward strand.
GGTCCCCACAAAATTATTTGTAATATAAAATATGTGTTTAATATAAAATAATAATAATAATAAAATAAATATTCGTCTGTAGAAATTCACTAAATACAACAAATTATTTTGTGGCAATTACACAAGAATGTCCAATAACATGTTCAACACCACAAACTTAGTCCCTGCTTGGTGACATTCATCTATTCTGGCCTGATACTCTTCCCTGCCTTGATGAAAGGAGAAAAGCTAATGGTGACTGCTCTTTAACTTCTCCATAGATGAGCTGACGAGCTGCAGCTGTGTCAGGAGCAGCTCTTCTAAAGCATGAGTTATGGTTCTGCGTTAAATCGACACAGAGCCTACGGTGTAGGGTGCGGCATAGGGTACGCCGTACGGTGAGTGTCGGCGCGTACCTTACACCGTAGGCTCTGCGTTGGTGTAACGCGGAACCATAAATCAGCCTTACCACACGCCGGCTGATTCCGCGCTCCCAGCGCATCAGCCGGCCGAGTCCTAACAATTTCCCCCCTTTGTTGAAATGTCCACATTGCAAGTATTGTCGCCCTGTTGTCATCCTTTTTGGTAAAATGTAACCAAACTTTTGAGCGTTTATGCCGCTTTGTCCCCGTGTTTTCCTGCTGGGCGCGAATGCGCACGTTGCGCAACGTGCTTGGTGACGTCATTCGTGCCGACTGGAATCGATGAGGGAATCGTTTGCGAAAAAGCAAACGATTCCAAGGAATTGAAACACTGGGAACCGGTTCTCAACAAGAACCGGTTCTCGATTCCCATCCCTACTGATAGCCAAAGCTAACTTGGGCTATACCCTGTACCAAGAAAAAGAGAAAAAGAGAAAAACCGCTCTTCCTCAACCAACGACTGAATGCTTCGTCTTTTGCTTTTACAGTCCACGGTGGGGTGGAATGGGGGCTACACCTTTCCTGGCTGTCGTTCGTTGTAGCAATGTAATGTATTGTAGATGTAGTAAAGTTGGAAATTAAAGGCAGTTGAGATGAAAATCAGACTCGTTTTCAGTTCTGTATATCTTTTATTTGCACTGTGAAAGAATAAATTCAAGCTTGGAATGATACTGGACGGTGTGACACGAGTCACACACTAGCCAGGGCAGATGCAGAGCAGATGCAGGGAGGGATGTGAATCTGGCGGCGTATTCGAGTGGGAGAAATATTGACATGTCGCTCTTCTACACTCCTAGAGTCTGAAGACATTTCCAATTTTAGATGAGATAATCAAATTTCTATTCCTAACCTCCGTTTCACATAAAGTTTGAAGCTGCATGAATACTAATGTAGTAGATATTCATACATTAGCCTGCAGAGGCAGATATGTAGTAGAGGGCATCTCTTTATAGAACAAAAAGAATACAAAATAAAATCAAGTAAATGAAAAAATACATCCAATAATACAGGAAAATAAAGTTTGTGCCTCGTTGGTGTTTCTGTCTGATGATGGATTCGACCATGGTTAAGTCCCCCATCGATTTCCTCCACTCTTTTATGCCTTGAGTTTAGCATTTGTCCTTCACTATGTTGAGATCTTTGAGGTAAAAGTGAATTTCTATAAATGAGATAAGAGCCGGAGGTATTTTGCTACCTTCAATAGCTAGCTTCAATATAAACTTCTGTACACTCACGAAATGGAAATAAATGAATCATAATCTATACAAGACATGATTATTTAAGCTGTTTCAGTAAAGGTTTCTGGGCATTGACTTACAGAAATCCAGTTGTGACTCATGTTTCTTTCTTTCACTCTTTCCATCTTAATATGCAAAATACTCTAAATGTCACTTAAACACAACTAACGTTAATACTAAATTTAGCGTGATAGCTTTGACAGCCCTACTTAATAGACCAGCGTGTGAGAGATAGAATTTCCTTGCACGTTAGTTTGCCTGCGTGGTTTTTTGACGTTCACCGCTTTCTAACAAGTGGCATAGCTTCTTCCCTACTGCCCCGGCACCATTAGCAACACATCCCTCCCTCTCCACTTGACCGTCCAGTGGAACCAGGGAGACTCAAGGGAGAAGACAACCTATCCAACGGCCAATTACACCATTAATTGCCTATCAGATCCAATTTGACATTGCAGTAAATGAAGCAAAGTAGCTCCACTGCGCGAGAGATTGTGTGAGCCATGTGTTTCTGCATGTGTGAGGCACCATGCAGTGTGTTGCCCCTGTCATCCCCAATCAGTGGAAATGAAACATCTAATTGCCCATCTCCTACTCACTTGCCTTCCAAAACATTCCTTTTGTTTGCATAATCAGTCTCTCTCTCGCTCTCACACAAACAGTGAGTAATGCACTACAACTTCCTGTGGATTCGCTTGCACTTGGCACACACATCGCTGTGTACTACAGTGTCTCTCAGTCTTCTACTATTATTAAAAGAGGGACAAAAGTGTACCTTTTATCACTGTTGGAAGATGGAATAATTGATGAGTTATTTGGTAATCATGCTGACACATCCTTTAATTAATAGAGACTATTGGGGAAGCTCTTCATTCGTACTCTCTTCAAAGTTTGTAAATGTTGATGGTGGCTCTGAATATGCTTGATAGAATCAGGAAATAAAACATGTCTCTATTGTCCTTGGTGGTATCTGATTTGTTTATACTCTCCATCCTTATTTTTATTCAAGACCTTCCTTGTGTAAATATTTAACAAGATTAGTAAAGCAGGGTTGTGCTTCAAGTACGATTGATCCACCTCTCCCTGCACCTGTAACCCACCCAAACTGTAATGAACCTGGAGAAGATCAGACTAATTGGACCACAGCGGGTGAAGAGTTCACACCCCCGCTCTCCCGTCGAGCAAACATCCTCTTCTGGCAAAACACAAATGAAGCCATGATCCAAACACTCAGAAACAAATGCAAGCATGCATATGCACATGCACGCACCCTGCTCTGTAAACATCCCCCGCTGTTGAAAACATGTCTCATTATACCTGCAATTGACCACTCCAAAGCATAACCGTTTGGACATTCAGGAATATTGTCTCAACTTTTTTTTTAGACTTTCCAATTGATTTATTTTCTCAGGGAAAGTGAATCGATGAAAATCTCATTAAGGTAGAAGGTAAAGGTCACTGTAGTTGTATAGATGAGTACCCGAGTGGTCTTAACAAAGTCTATATATAGTTTCAGAGAGGCATAGGTGACTTATACTCTCTTGAATATATAGTGATGGAAACTAAACTTCTGAAATGTTGTGTACCGATACGGACGTAACACTGTCACCTCCTACACTATCACAGATGTGACTTTGCAGGACAGTAATTCACTTAAATAATGTATACACGGCATTTCCTCTACGTTATATGTAGAAATAATAAGGTCTACACGTTACATTATATGTACTCTATGCTTATAGTATGTTTATCTATCCGTCTGTCCATCCGTGTGTTCAGGTTTCAGTGACTGTGTTTACCAGTTGTACTGAACCACTGACATGCTCAGATTGCTTTCATATATTTTCTACTGTCCATGTCGGGGTCCCATAGATACCATCGATTAAAAGTAAATGGACGAATAAAATGGATCAACAAAAATAAGCCAAATCGGCACAAAGCTCCATTCACCAAGATGTAATAGTCCTTCCCCCTGTTCTGATACTGCAGAGCCTCTTTGAAGCGTATGGCTCTCTGAACAGTATTGATATTATGTCTTAGTTTTTCATTTCTGCTGAAAAATGCTGTATGATAGAGTTCTGTATAAGCTCAGCTGTTCTCAACTGTTTATAGACCCTGAACTTTGATAAGTCTCTGTGAACTGTGCCGGAGGGAACAAATATTTCCCACATTCAATCCATCAAGAAGAGGAATGTTTGGTCAGGAGATGTTGCACCTCCTCTTGCGCCACCCCCTGTCTCCCTGCCTATATGGATTTCCTCTTTTCTTCTTCGGTTTCTTTCTTAGTCTGTTGCTCCGTCAGGAACATGACAGGTGAATGATAACTAGCGTGCATACATAAGTCTTTTACTAGGAATGGGCGATATTTTACCATTCACGATATACTGTCAAAAAAATTCCCCACGGTAAGAATTTGTCATCTCGCGATAAAAAACGATAAATTCCCGTTGATGACATTTTTGTGTAAAGCTGATTTATGGTTCTGCGTTAAATCCACGCACAACGTACAGGGGAGGAAGGAAGGAAGGAAGGAAGGAAGGAAGGAAGGAAGGAAGGAAGGAAGGAAGGAAGGAAGGAAGGAAGGAAGGAAGGAAGGAAGGAAGGAAGGAAGGAAGGAAGGAAGGAAGGAAGGAAGGAAGGGAGAAAAGAGGAAGGAAGGAAGGAAGGAAGGAAGGAAGGAAGGAAGGAAGGAAGGAAGGAAGGAAGGAAGGAAGGAAGGAAGGAAGGAAGGAAGGAGGAAATGAGCCAGCAAGAAAGAAAGAAAGAAAGAAAGAAAGAAAGAAAGAAAGAAAGAAAGAAAGAAAGAAAGAAAGAAAGAAAGAAAGAAAGAAAGAAAGAAAGAAAGAAAGAAAGAAAGAAAGAAAAATTCCCATTGATGACATTTTTGTGTAACAAACATGACGGATCTGAGAGTGAGATAGATTTATAGTTAAAAAGGTGGAGTTGAATTGGTATTTTTTTTATCATCATTTTTATCGTTATCGGGATAAATGCCAGAAATTATCGTGATACATTTTTTAGTCCATACCGCCAGACTCCATTGATGACACCCAGTGACCCCCGTTACTTTTCGCTTCAAGACACTTGACACATTTTGAGTCATGGTTGAGGAAGGAAAAGTCGTGACGTTGACAGGTCTCAGACAAACGTTTTGAAGTGCTTTTTTGCTTTTGATTTGCGGACACTGCAGTATGTGTAAGGCTGCTCTGAGATCAGCAAACGCCAGGACTCTCGGTTCAGACGGAGACACGGCGTCGCTGACAGTGTGCTCACGTGGCCGCGCATGTGAGAGTTTCCCCTATCCCCACCTCCTCCGGTTTCCGTTTGGGTTCCCACCCCGAGGCTTGGCTCAGATGAAATGTCACTCTTAATGGAAAAATTGTTGGGAGCAAAACAAAGCGTTTGGAATATTGGTTGTGTTAGTGGCAGACAGGGAGGCAAGTGTCAGGTCGGAGGAGGGGTTGTTCACTCTTGATTGCGCTCTTTAGGAATTCTTCGGTTGCAATATTAGTGTCGTAGCCAACGTGGCCCCCAGGCGGGCCGGGCAGCTTGCTCGCTGCTTTTCCTAACAGATGGGCATGCCAGGAGGAAATATGTTTGCATCCTGGGCGGACAGACACTGGCTGTAAATACTACTCTATAATATTTCATGCAGTTTACCCTTTCTTCTCCCATTTTTGTCTCACTTCCCCCTAGTGTTAATTGCTTTGTATATTCTCAATTTGTATGAGATGAAGTCACATTAATGATTCAATTCAATTCAATTCAATTCAATTTTATTTATATAGCGTCTAATACAACAGATGTTGTCTCTAGACGCTTTCCAGAGACCCAGAACATGACCCCGAGCAATTATTACATAAACAATGGCAGGTAAAAACTCCCCTAGTGGGAGAAAAACCTTAAGCCAAACAGTGGCAAGAAAAAACTCCCCCTTTAGGAGGAAAAGAACCTTGAGCAGGATCAGGCTCATAAGGGGGAGCCCTCCTGCCGAAGGCCAAATTGGGGGAGTCGGGGACGTCAGTAGCACACAGCAGGCAGGTGGAAGCAGCAGCGGGATGACCAGAGGGGGGGCGGGGGCAGCTCCCGAAGCTCCGGCCTGCAAACATGCACAAAAGAAAAAACAAGGGAGCCAGCACAAGAAACTACAGGAGCGATGGACAAAAATGATGGCTATGAGATAAATAAATACAAATGGAAATGGAGAAGAGAGGAAGGGAAGAGGAGAGGAGAAGAAGGGTGAGAGGCACCGCCCAGCGGATCATGTCGGTGCCCCCCTGCAGCATAGGCCTATAGCAGCATATCTACCACGAAGCTATGCTTGAGACTAACTATTATAGTCTTGTTCTATAGCTGCAACTATGACTAATGATGAAGAAACATGCCTGAAAACTGGCATCATCTTTTGCTTGATTGGCTCCAGTATTCAGGCAGCTAAAACGCTTCACTGAAGTCTCTCATGGAAGCAGCTGCTCCTTGGCATCAAACCCGTGGGTACGTTCTAATGTCAATGGTGCAGCAAAGGTCCTGGAGTTACCACAGGCCACTCCAGGACCTCCCTCACTGTGCTGGTATAGATACAAGCCTCAGTATCATATCACTGTATGGCCATCTATGCAGTGTTTCTATAGTAACTGTGACCATGCAGAAATCCCATTTGGCAACTTAGTAATTAATTTATCTTTATTGATCTCTTGTATCCCTCAAGCCCTTCAGAAGGGTAGCTTGAAAGCTGAAGGCTGCATTGTTGATTGAATGCACAGTCTATCTTCAGATGCGATCACAAATCAGACCCCATCGGGGAATTGTTGGGAGCAGGCCCGATTATGTTTTTTTCATGCTGCAGTGGTAATGATTCATTTTATTGTGCAAGACACAGAGTGACTATAATTGCAAGTTTGCTATGGTGGAGCAATGTCTGCAGTGTTCATGCTCACATGGACTCAAATAGATAATGTATTGCCCAGACACTTGTGGTTCAGGATACATATCACACCCTATTGAGTCATATATTTAGCTTTTGCCATATTTTGGTACAGCTGGTAAAGAATAAAGATAGTTTAGGTTCAGATTTTTTTTAAGTTGTGACTACACCTTCCCAGTGTAGCCTGACATTTACTCAAGGCAGGGCAAATATGATTGAAAAATAACTCTATATTTGCCTTCAACCCTCTTTTTGCCAGAAGCTAGCTTCTTTCTTCTTCATATTCTCTCCACATGTCTTATCAGATTCCACATTTTTCAAAACTTTGGTGGTTAGGGCTGCACGGCATCTTGATGGTCGACAATGTTCTCTCACAGCAAGAAGGTTCCTTGGTTTGAAGCCCAGAAGGGACCTTTCTTGGGAGTTTCCATGCATGGGTTTTCTCAAGACACTCCAGCTTCTGGTTAATTGGTGATTCTCGCATGTGCGGTTGTCTTATTTGACGAATTCAGTGGACTGGTGACCGTTTTTTTCTCCAGAAAAAGAGCAGAGACAAACTCCAGCAAGTCCCAAGACCCTGGGCAGAAATAAACGGGTAGATAATGAAGAACATTCTGGGTTTGAAGGAAGCTATAACAAATAAATGACAAATTAATATTCCCATATTCTCCTTGGGAGTCCAGAGGATGTCAAGTCCATTGCTGGAAAATGTTTGCATAACAATCTTTTAATTAATTTCCTGCTCAACAATGCAGACACAAAATGTTAAGTTGTGATTCCATTACATGACTTATAGAAACAGAAATAGAATTTCATTATCTCTTCCTCTTCATTAATGTTTCCCATCCTGACCTTTGGGTTCAGGTTTAAAAAAATGAAGAAAAGCAAAATGGAAAGCAACATGATGAAGGGGGAAAAAAGCAATGATAGTTCCTCCTGTGTCAGCCTCCGTGACAGAGGCTTTGGAGATGGCCGTTGTCATGGAAACTGATTTTTATGCTGCTGACAACTCGTGGTCTCTCTTTCTCTCTGTTTTTCCAGTGAATGACAATGCCTGCCACTAAAGATGTCATTTTGAGAGAAATAGATGTTGTCCATCAATGGACCTGCGGACTGACGCTGACTTTGCTGAAGTCGCATCGTTTCATATTGTCCGCTGGGGATGCTCATGCTGCTCGGCCCGTTTTTTTTTTGTTTCCTCTGGAGCTGGCTCTATTAACAGACTGCAGGAGGCTCCAGAAATGACATGCTGCAAATTGTGACAAAAAGTTACACCTCTTCTATTTGCATTTGATAATGATTGCATGAATTTGAAAGAACCTACTGTAAAAGACCGGCCTCATCCTGCAAATTGATTTCTTGTGAATAATGCAAATAAGGAGTGAGATGGAGAAAGTCATTGTGGGTCAGGCTAGGTCAGGTTAGGTCAGGATTAGGACAAAAAAGGAGCTGAATATTTTCAGCAAATTTCTGTAAACTGGGCGCTCCTTTGGCTCTGGGGGCCCCGCGTTCATCGGGGTGGGTGCCGGCCCGCCTGGGTGGCCCCGTCTCTCCGGGCAGGCTGGCCTCTCGCCGGGTGGGGGTTGTATGTCTGGAGGGTGTGGACCTACAAATTACATTGTAGATGCTGGTGAATATCCTGGTTTAGACTCATGTACAGGATATCTGTCAATGTGTCACAATATTTTATTTGGTATCATTTCAAAGGGGACCTTTTAAGCATTCATTGAAGCTAAGATGTGAATCTTTCTGAGCAACATAGAGTTCACTGCAGCTCTTTAAACTATAAACAACACACATTTTTACACAATTTTCGCCTAAATGATATACTATCTTTTAGCCCTGTGTCAACTAGGAACAACAGAGACACAAAATACAAAAACTGGAATACTCACAGGACCATAAGGATTCAGGAAATGTATAATATACCCCTACTATATTGTTACCGGTCATTGTGAGCCTTAAACTAGAAGAGCATCATTAGGCTCCTATGAAACTAGAACAGCCACTAGGCTAATGTCACTAACTGGTCTTTATCATGCAAATACACGACATAAAGGACATATCAATGAGATAAGGAACCGGCTTAGTTTTATAAACAACATTACAGACACAAAATACAAAATACAAAAAAAAAAAAAAATACAAAAACTGGAATACTCACAAGACCATAAGGATTCAGGAAATGTATAATACACCCAATTTAGAATAATCAATTAACCTGAAGGAGCTGATAACTCTGATCCAGCTGCCACTCAGGAAGGTTATCATATCAGAATATCATCTACAGACATGGATATTTTCAAAAATCATAAGTAAGTTTGGTCACCTTGAGTGGTGCTGATATCTGGTCTGGAACATGGACTACTCCGTAGGGCAGCTGGTGGCCTGGGTTTGGGTTTCTTCCTGGCTCTCTTAGGTGGGGGGGTTGTGCCCTCCCTCCTCCACTATAGTTACAGTTCAGGTAGAGCATTGTTTTCACTTTACACACACAGTTACACAGACATACACACCTGCTCACTCACATGCTCACTCCGCAGTTTTGGGGGACAGATAATCGCAGTAGCCTAGCTCTGATTCAGTCTCAGGGACCTGAAATGGTTGCTGCTTGTGTCTCTGCCTGTTCTCCTGTCTGTTTGTTTTACAATATTTTACAAGCATTGATAAACAGATGTTTTGTACATGACTGCAAATGTGACGCAACCAGAACCACATGAGAACCAGAACTAGCTCGTGGGAACTGTGTCAAAACCACAGGTAGCTTTACGATGTGTCACACAATACTCACAGGGACGTATTTACTTGTGTTTCAGTCACTTTTCATCACACAGTTTTCTTCCCCACAACCATTTGCATTTTGAACTCTCGGAGGAAATAACCACACCAACCCACATTCAATCCGTTTAAACGGAGTAGAACTGAGCGATGCTTGATTGCTGCGTCAGGATGAGCAGTGCTCATAACTCCCACAGTGACGACAACGCCTCAGCAGTGAGGAGTTGTGTCTCTGGATCGCCCAACCAACAAGGCTGCTGGCAAAAAAAAGTCCCGGTGATCATGTCCAGCGTGTTCCTGCAAATAGCCATATTTTTAATTAAAAGTTGTCATATATCTTTCCCTCCAACACTGGGAGGTGTGATCACTGCCTGTCACTTCAGCTCAACACGAGCATGTTTATTTTGGTCTCCGATTCCTGCCATGGCCTTGTCAAAACTGACGAAAATGAGAGGAGGCAGAAGCGGCCGATGAGGCCCTCTGTTATTATTTGTCTGCATCGGTTTGTCTCATGTTGATATGTAAATGTTTGTGTACGTTTAACCTGTAATTTACAGAAAATTAAAGACCCTGCACAATTGCAAGACCTGATTCATGCCCAGATAAAGATAGTCAAGATTAAAATTCCCTTGACTCACACTTTGTAGAGTGAATAAAGCATTTGGCACAGTTGTGGCTTGTCGGCTCTACGTTAGTCAGCAGAGCCTCTACACAACAGTTTGCCCAGTTTTTTTTTTTTTTCTCTGAAATGTACAGCTGGAAAGACAAACATGTTGTGGAGCAGACAAACTTCTGCTCATATTTGCTCTGTCCTCTCCGTCTTTTCCTCGCAGAATATAAAAAAGAAAGTGAAGGCTGTGTTCTTTTTTCTCCAAACAAATACTCCGGGGCAAGAATAGTTTTTCAGCAGTGATATGTGCTGTGCATCAGATGAACATTTGTATCAAATCAAACAGGGCTTTTAGATTTGAGTCTGAGTATATGCAGCTGTCACTCTACTGAGCTGTAACGCTGCATGATCACAAGTTTCATTTTTCCTTATGGCAAAATGTTGGCTCAGTTTTTACTGTTATAAAGGGATAGATGAAATGGAGGTTTATTGGTACTACACAAGGCTGAAATGCGGAGATGATGGAATTGTACTGCCTTCCCAGCACCAATAATGTAAAACAGTTGTATTTGGACTACATAAGATGGTTTCATTGAAAAGCTCCTTACACTGAAGTTTTGTAGATAAAAGACATAACTTGGCATACAAAAAAGAACAACAGCCACAGGCTTCGGAGGGTGAGATTGCAAAGTCATTTTATTGTGTTTGTTGTTCACGTCTATGGTCATGTTATAAAAATGCAAATACTTCACATGTGGAACCTGACTGAGTCGCTGACATCAAAGAGACGGATGCAGGAAGCTGGAGGCAGTTTAACAAAGTCATGGGAACTACCTGTAATTGGGATGTACCTTTTTCATTTTGGAACGCCCTACCTGTGTTTTCTTCATGGTTTCATGTCTGAACTTCCTCATACTTGAAGCACTGATCGCTCTTCACTTACCTTCGCTTTTGTCAACTTAGCAACTTGGTCACTATTGACTTTTTAGACTCCTGTAGCAACTACAAAACTGTGTCTATCAGCAGTCATGGCCCGCGAGCGGGAGGGCTTGTTCACTTATTCCCACGTCTGCACATTCTTCTGTTTCCACTCTGTTCCTGCTCAGGGAAGAGCACATGTAAAATGATTTTCTTCTGTCTCATTAGCCCCATGGGGGCTGTTTCCTATGCAAGAGGAAAAATAAGATTTAAAAGGAGCCATACACATCACTTCATATTCTCTACTTAACTACATAATTTCACATGTAAATCTTGGGATTTTGGAATGCTTTAGCATTTAAGTAATGCTGTAAAACACACACACACACACACACACACACACACACACACACACACACACACACACACACACACACACACACACACACACACACACACACACACACACACACACACACACACACACACACACACACACACACACTTAAAGGACTGAAACATGGAGGTAGGTGACAACGGGTGCTAAAAGGCAAATGCTGATAAGTGTTACGTTAGTTCCTCACAAGAGGGAAGTATGTCCACTTTGTGGCTTCACACAACCTTTCTAAGTGCTCTGTTTGATCTTCTCTAAAACCAGAGCTGCATGTGTGAGAATAAATGCACAAATCGTGTTAGAGCCACTGGAAATGTAGCTTTGCACTCAAAGTTATGAGGTTGGTTTTGTATTTGTTTCATTGAAAATCAAATGTATGACAGTTACAAGGAAACCAATTACCTGGCATTCCAAATTAGATCAAGCATTGGATGCAGAGGACATTGACAAATTAGAAGCATCAACCTAGCTAGTGTAATGCTGGCATCAGAAATCTGCCTCTCCAGATACAATTTTTGTGCATTCACCTGTCAAAATACACTTTCCAGTTCTGTTGGAGAACTTATCAGTCGACCAGATTAGCCATTAGCTGGACTGGGCTTCTGAGTGTGTCATGTAATTCGGATGTCTCTAGGAAGCACAGAACCACTAGGGTCAGTTGGTGAGAGTTGCAGTCTGTTTGCCAACCGCAGGCTCTACATCAAAGCATTTGAAATAGAAATAAATGACATTTGACTGCCATATAAAGACTTTGAAGTTTTCCATAAAGGTGCTGGAATGCCATGTCCATTTACACATATCCATCTTGTAAACAACTCACTTGACCTTATGAGTCAAGATTAAAAGGGAGTACAGCTATGTTCCGCGGTATCAATGATCCTCTGTATCAATGTCCCCCAGTTACTATGTTCCCCAGTCCCTATGTTCCCCGGTACCTTTGTTCCCTAGTTCCTGTGTTTCCCAAAGACCCATGTTCCCGGTTCCCTATGTTCCCTCCTAACTACGTTCCTCACGTCCTGTTTTTCCCAGTACCTATCTCCCATGGTTCCTATGTTCCTCGGTACCCATGTTCCCCGGTCCCTATGTTTCCAAAGAGCTATGTTCCCTGGTACATATGTTCCCCAGTCCCTATGTTCCCCGTTACCTATGTTCCCTAGTTCCTGTGTTTCCCAAAGACCTATGTTCCCGGGTCCCTATGTTCCCTTGTACCTACGTTCCTCACGTCCTGTTTTTCCCAGTACCTACTGTATCTTCCATGGTTCCTATGTTCCCCAGTACCTATGTTCCCTAGTTCCTGTGTTTCCCAAAGACCTATGTTCCCGGGTCCCTATGTTCCCTTGTACCTACGTTCCTCACGTCCTGTTTTTCCCAGTACCTACTGTATCTTCCATGGTTCCTATGTTCCTCGGTACCCATGTTCCCCGGTCCCTATGTTTCCAAAAAGCTATGTTCCCTGGTACCTATTGTCCCTGGTACATATGTTCCCCAGTCCCTATGTTCCCCGTTACCCATGTCCCCTAGTTCCTGTGTTTCCCAAAGACCTATGTTCTCTGGTCCCTCTATGCCCCGGTACCTACGTACCCCGGTTTCTGTGTTTACCAGTACCTATGTTCCTGGTACCTACATTTCCCAGTCCCCATGTTCTGTACTTCCCATGTTCCCCAGTCACTATGTTCCCTCCTACCTACTTTCCCCAGATCCTGTGTTTCCCAGTACCTATGTTCCATGGTTCCTATGTTCCCTGGTACCTATGTTTCCCAGTACCTATGTTCCCGGTTCCTATGATACCTGATAAGCTACCCGTGTTCACCGATCTTCAGATGAGGAGACAGACATATCGTCTGTAACATTGTCATCAGAATTGTCACCAGAATTTGACCTCTGATGGTTTTCTTGATGAGCTTGCTCACTTAACTTCTGATAAAAGTAAATGGACATTATCTGGCAGTTTCAGTGAAATAATTTGCATAAACCACTTGACATCCTAACTATTAATACCTTTAATGGCTTGACATTTCAAAACCAATTCAGTAAATAATTGTTCCTATAATATGTGTGAGAAATTGACATTTTTTCTAAATAACAGGCTAATCATAATAACCAGGTTTATGATCATCCTTGTCCACTCAGGGCAACAGTATGTAAACGAATACAAACCGCTATTATAATATAATTACACTGACTGTTCCAGTTAATAATAACTGAAACAGTCATGGTCATGATGAGTAGTGATGTTTATAATTATGACGGACATTGTGACTCACAGAACTGGTGTTCTTGAACAGGTAGATCAAAAACATGTCCCATACTGAGGGAAGCTACGTAGTTTATTTTCACAGATAATACACTAGTATGTCAGTGATATATGTAGTACTGAGTAATAGATATTTGCTACAGGGGAACATGAGCACTGGAGAAAACATGGAAAACCCAGTCAACATTTGACAGTCATGTTATGTCATAGCTTTTAATACTCATACTTGTTCTAACTGTTCATTGCAGAGCTTCATGTTTTAATAATTAGCTTTTTATAGATTTTACTTAGTAGGAGCCAGGTAATTTGTAACATAGCCACTCTGCAGGAATTCTGACAAAGCGCTGTCTACCTTTTGACATTCACTTTATAATGTATCCAGCAGCAGTCACACCATAAAGCTCTTACAGACCCAGGAGAGATTGTTAAAATTGCGTGGCAGGTTAGCTAAGACTAGGAATGAAGTATTCCTATGTGGGGATCATCAAATAGACACCTAAAGGTTTGATAGCAGCCTTTAGCCACCTCCTAACAGTCAAGCGTTACCGAGATATGACTGCAAGGATGAGTCCCAGGTGGATGTGAAATACTTCACGGTACCCTTTAGTGAATCGTTATCAATAGGAGCCAGGGGATATGAGGGGTGGGTTGGTTACTTGGCAAGCAGACAATGGTGACTTTTGCAGGCTTAATGATTAAATGGGTTGCAGGGAGATGAGTTATGGGGGAGTGTAGGTGATAAGCTGACAGAGCAAATGGAAAGAAACTGTCATGCGGCTGCAGAGGTATAACTTGCTCCTCTTCTTAATCATAACAGCTTAGAACCTTTTTCTGCTCATTTATCTTTTTTCTTACAATGTTTGTGGCGTTCACAGCTTATGTGACGAATGTTTATGGCGGTAGGTGAGGAAAAATATACTCAGAGAACCAATGAAACCCCTCCCGCCATGTATGCATCTGCCTTTCACCCTCATTATCTCCCTCCCGGATTTGGCTGGTCTACTGGGTGTAACTAAGCACCCTCTGTCCTCCCAATCCTATACAACTTTGGATCTCCTCCGGCCTTCTGCCATCCTTCACTGGCCTTAATGACAGACATTTATTTAATTCTGGCTACTTGGAAATGAGATTAGTTTCAACAGAGGCAAGCAGGGGGGACATAGAGTGGAACAGCAGAAAACGAGAAGGAGAGTGTGTGTTGTCTCAGCTCATCACTCGCTAACTGTATGCCTCCCCACCCCTCTATGCAAGTTATTTAAAAATGCTTGATGCCATTAACATTTGTAGATTATAATTCTATCACAATCTCAATCATGGCTTTCTGGCTCAAATGAGCCAACATGATGACAGAGATGAGGAAGATGATGTTAGTGCTGTTGCTGATGCCTACAGGCTTGGACTCTGATCGTTGCTAATATGATCCATATTACAGAATGCAGCTGATTGTGTCTTTGGCTCCACCTCTTACTCATTGCATTTGCAGAATCTGTGCTATTGGGATATTGCTCACCTCCGACAGCAGTGTCAGACTGCATTGAGTCAGCAGTGTATCTGAGTGCTACTTGTCTTGGTGTGAGCTGGAGCACTGCGTTATGATATGATTTAGTGCAAAGAGGAAACTCCGACTGGAGACCTGGGCTTGGATATATGTTGAATGCAGCACTTCTCACATGCATATTCCTCCATTTGCTGTCAATCAGTAAAGGATTGCTTACCCTGCACACATCAGCGTCCAAAGTCAACTGAATGGAAATCACATCAGCTGCAGCAGCACACATGCACTCTTCCTACAGAAACACAAGGACGCTTCAGGAGAGCACTTGACTGCTTACAGCCCCCGAAGCACATGTCAACTCCTCCCCCTATCCCCCATTGGAGATCTGCACTTTAACCCAGGCATATCAGCACCAGTTCAGTTGAAGTTGAAATTCCTGCATTTGACTGGACAAACATGTTCAGTTTGGACATTGAAAATGAAATAGTGTATCGCCAAGTGTCCTCGCACATGAGATGCTTGCATGTTGAAAAGAAACCCTGCACATGACTACAGCAATTCATCACCTGCTACATACTGTATTTTCACATCGAGGGTCAGCCACCGCATTAAATGCGTTGTCTCCAGGTTAGGTGGTTTACAGCTGGCTGGGAAAAAGCACAAATAGTTTGACACACATACCTGTACAAATGTGGCACACTAAATTGTTTACCCTTGTCTCGCATGGCTCAGATTTCGTAGTGGCTCTTTTCAACTCTGGAGATGAACCATCAACGTCTCTTGGGTCTCTAAGGAGCGTTTGTCCCCACATGTAACTTTGATTTTGACGTTGATTTGTGTTGACAGTCTAGTTGTCAGGGATGTGTGAATGAGTTCTTGTTTTTCCAGGTTGAAATTTCACCCATGCTGGGTGCTTGTTTGCAGCTACAGCATCGAGGTCAAAACACATTAAATCACAAAGTTTTGTTTGCAAGTTGTTATCGATATATATATATATATATATCGATAACAACTTGCAAACAAAACTTACCAGTGCAGGCTAGTTTAAAGTGCAGTGCACGGATCTAGTACTAGCATCACAGAAAAGGCACTTAGTAATTACGGTGTATTGACAGTTGGGTGAATGAATCACAAGTCCACTGAGTTGCCCTTATTACCTTGCATTTAAAGTTTGTCCAGAGCGACAGGTAAACTCATCCAGGTGCTCCTTTAATATTACCAGTAGCATTCTGCTGATGTAAGAGGCCTGCAAAGACAGAAAAAGCGGTCATTCATGGGAGACAAATGTTTGCATTCTCCTTCTTCACTGGCCAAAAATGAAAAATGTTTTGCAGAGAATTCACTGAAAGCTATCTTCTATACTGAAGTCCTCTCATGCAAGCGTTGTTGAAGTTATTTTACGGTTCATATTTTAACTCAAAAAGTGCACTCCGTTAAAGTGATCTATGGTGAACTTTAGAACTGCAGCTGTGCTCAAACCTTGAAGTACTCACTTTTACTGCAGCTAAAACCTTCTGTTGTCAACTCAGTCTATGGAGAAGGGTCTGTATCTCCCAGGGTTCTGGCCGCTGTCATAAATCATTGCATTCCTTCCAGCTGAGTACACTCACATATTGCCAACCTGCCAAGTGCCATTAGAAAGAAATGCATGGGGTCACCAGAGCTCCAAAAGCACTCCCCCTGTTTGAATCACAAACAATAGCTCTCCACAAATACTCTTTTAATATATACTGCTGGAAAACCCTCTCAACATGTGGTTTCTTGCTAGCCAAGGGAGAGTCATAACTCATTGCAGAGCGATTGTTTGTGAGGTCGGAACACCATACATTGCACACCTTCAACAATGCATTTGCTCAAAATGAGGGGTTTGTTCATTGCTCTTGAATTAGGTATTTGGAGGAAGTAAAATAGCTGATGTAAATGAATACGTAAATAACTTATTTAGTCTGACATCTAACTCCCTATTGAGTATTTGACAATTTCCTTCTTCCTTTCAGATAAAAATCATCAGACTTTGATTTATGCTTACACTCAAACACACATCCCCTTACATACAATATGGCAGGGTGCAGTATTGATCCCATACTGGATCATGACTGTACATGCCTAGGCTACATATAAATTATCAGAATGGAGCCCAGACCTCGAGTGAATTCTTGCATTTAACCCAGGATGCGTGTTAGCACCAGGTCTAATTTAAAAATCCTGCGCAGCTTATGTTACGACTTACTGGGCACAAGATAACTTTCTGTAACACGTTTTTGTTCCATTCACAAAGCAAACCACAGGCTCTAACAGGCACTTCATGTCAGGGTGCGGTTGGAGTAGGACCCAGATGCAGGAGACCAGAAGGCAAAAATGATGATTTATTAACTAAAACAAAACCAAAACACTGCTAAGCAGGATACAAAAAACAGAGCTTCAACAGGAATCAAAAACCACAAAAAACCAGAGCTTAAACATGATCAAAAAGTACAAAAATGTGACATGGCACATGGAGGAACAAAACAGTACGGACCAGCACGGAAAGACAAGACCAGATATCCACAAGGTTTAACGAGACACAGGTGCAGACAATCAGGGCAGTGAGGAAACAGGAACATCAAACAAGAACTCTAACACAAAGACATGGGCTTCAAAATAAAACAGGAAGTAACAAACCGTGACACTTCAGATCATAAGATTGTGAGCTTATCCAAAAGTCTTTAGATGTGGTACTTTTGCATTTTTAAAGATATAATCATAAAGTAATACTGACCTTCCCCTCTAAAAGTTGTTGCTATTTTTCACCACGTCTTGTCCTTGCTCTGTAATAAAGGATGGGTGGTGTCGAATGTTGAGATTTTTGACGTCTAAATTGAAGATGTAGTCTTCCTTGGTTGGAATATCACATGAGACCCTCTGACTTGTATGCCTTGGGACTTCCTCCACAGGTTATATGACACACAATCGATTTCTATCTGCTCATGGGGTTTTATTTTGAAAATTGTCTGGATCATCTGTGCTATTCTTGTGTCTGACTTCCTGCCCGCTCAATCTGTCATGTGTAAATTGAGGTGGCAAATCCACAGCTGAACATAAACGTGTATTTTTAGCGGAAGAGCGCTGGGGAGGAAACCCTCCTCTGGGATACTAAGGCCACGTTTCCACATAGCCGGGTATTTACAAAAACGGATATTTCCCCCTCTACGTTTTGAAAAATACCCTTGTTTACACAAACCCGCATAAATACGCTGTTATGGTGCTCTGAGCAGCCAAACCTACAGGGGGCAGTGTAACGAGAAGATAAAGTCATGCTAGCCAATCAGAATCCTGGAAAAAAACATCAACAAATGACACGAGTAACTTCCAGTTACTTCCAAGATGAACGAGTGTCTTTCGTTTGGAATGACAGAGAAGTGAAGTTACTTTTAAGTGTGACTTTAGAATATAAAACAGGTAAAATACAAGAAAATATTGACGGTTACAAACAAATTGTAAACACAGGTCGCACTCATGACGCTGCACTGCAAAAACTCAAAATCTTACCAGGAATATTTGTCTTATTTCTAGTTAAAATGTCTCATTTTTAGTCAAAGAATCTCATTACACTTAAAACAAGAGTCATCACCAGATAAATAACTTGTTATTTGACAATTTTCACCTGTTTCAAGTGAATTTTCACTTTTTTCCAGTGATGAGTCTTGTTTTAAGTGTAATGAGATTTTTTTGACTAAAAATTTTAACTAGAAAGACAAATATTCTTGTTAAAGGTATTGTGACATCATTTTTAACATGCTTTTAACACTATTAAAAGTCTTGGCCAACATCCCTCAAATGTGTCTAAAAGAGTGTAACAAGAAAAACTTCACTCTAGTACTCTTTTCCTGGCTTTTTATTACAGTGTTTTTTTGCGCCGTGAAAAATGCTTCCTTTTGCCCCTTTCCTGTCAATCATTGCTCCGCTCCTCCTCCAAACCTCCTCCTCCTCCAGCCATACGCTCACAGCGGCGTCGGAGAGAGCCGGGAGCGACAGGCGAAGCATGCACGGAAAAGCAGCACGGCGAACCACAGCAAACAATCATTAAAAATAAAGGCATGCAAGCAGCAGTGTCACCTTATCTTAAGTCCAGTCAGTGGCCGCGGGTGTTCTTAGCAGTTTTCCTCCGGTGATTAGAACAAAAGAGGCTCTAAACACTAAACAGCTCCGTGTTAAGCCTGATTTATGGTTCCGCGTTAAATCGACGCAGAGCCCTACGCCGTAGGGTTCAGCGTACGGTGCGCGTCGCCGCGTAACCCTACGCCGTAGGGTCTGCGTCGGTGTAACGCGGAACCATAAATCAGCCTTTATGGTGCGCTGGAGAGGAGAGGAGACAGGGAGCTGGGTGGAGGGGGCGGTGATTTAGCGGGTCTATACGTAACGATCCGCCACCAAACCACATGCGCCGTTTTTGCACAGTTATGCGGAAAATCCCAGAAAGCACACAATACACTGAATGTTAAAAGTTCGTTGTTTTTTTGGGTGTAATTGATGTCAAGACACCCAACAAAACACAAAAAATCAAGAAAAATGTGTTTTTCATGTCACAATCCCTTTAAGATTTTGAGTTTTTGCAGTGTGGTGACGTTTCTGTGGCATAATGTAACATTTTGAACATTTATAAGCAAACGTGAAAGAGTTTTTGAAAATCTCCACTTTGGCCGGAGTTTTCAGAAATGATTGTTTTTGGTGACTTTGAGCTTCGTTTTCGTGTAAACGAACGGCCAAAACGCATGAAAACACCACCGTTTGTGCTACGTGGAAACGGGGCCTAAAACAGGTGCTGCCTGAGATCAGTCTCTTTGACTGGGTGACCCCCCCCACTCACCCCCCCGCAGCCGGACCCCACCGCCTCCGTGCCATTGACCTGGCGCCAATAATCCAATGTGAACAAATTCTCACCTGTTCTGTGAATCCCATCTTGGTTTATTCTGGTCATTTTCTCATTATTTCATGAACAAATGTTGAGAGAAAAAAATCACAAATGAGCAACACACCAACACAAAGCCTCTCAGCCACGTGTCTGCAGAGAGGCTGCTGGTCATTAGCAGCCTTCAGCACCTGCATGCCCACACTCGGAGGATAAAATCTGTTTCAGGCACTTCATGTCTTCTACATGTCTTTCAACAATGAAACCTTTGTGGTCAGTCGCTATACTTTATGCGTGTACTTTATGTAAACAATTTGCATTTTCTGTGAAAAGGTTACGCATTACTGTTCCTGCTCGCAGTCAACAGTTAATCAAAATAAACACACAATGCCTGACAATAATGCTTTTATATTCTGCACTAATCAGACAACTCATTAGGCAGTAATGAGCCGTCGCTGCCTGCTCTTGTAGTGTTTGGGGGAACTTTGGCGCGTGGGGAGTTGTATTAGTGAAAAAGAGTCTGCGTGTTAGCACACACACACACACACACATTCACACACACCTACATTTACACAGGCTCACACACGAGCCAGTTCTCCTCTAGTCTCACTCCAATTATGGCAGCATTTCACCCGGGAAGAAGCCCACTTACCCAGCATTCATTTTATGAATAATTGATTGTACCAGTGTTGTATTTGTAAATACATGTTTGCTCTCTGATTAATAGTTTTCTAGACATACTCATTTGTTCAATTTGATTAGACTCTACAATGTATTATTTATTAGCTGAAATTGCTCTCCGGTTATTACTCATCACAAGGGCAACAAGAAGATTTGGCTTGTATTCAGTCCACACTCGCTCACCTGACAGGTGTGTGTGTGTGTGCGTGTGCGTGTGCGTGTGCGTGTGTGTGTGTGTGTGTGTGTGTGTGTGTGTGTTTGTGTAATTGAACTTGTTGACTAGATGTTATATCATATCTGCTTTTTAATTTGTGTGTCCTTGTGTTTTTAAAACTTAAAGATTCATTACTAAATCATGAAATGTAAACAAGCGACACTTTAATTCAGAGTATTTTTCCAAATTTGCACGGCCATGTAAACACCAATAACGCCTTTGAATAACCCGAATTTGCTCATATTCTGGTTTTTAAAAACCCAAATATGAGCCCTGGGTTACTCCTTTTAAAACCCGAATATTCAGTCATGTAAACAGCAAACGGAATATCCCCATCAAACGGAACAGGAATTAGTTTTCTGCTCATGCTCTGTTCACAAGGAATCCTGGTCTTTTGAGTCCAGGAAGTTCTTATAAACACGGAGAAACACAAGACCAGGAGGAGACTAATCACTTCATAAATGTAATGAAGGATATGAACATTTCTGCATTTGTAGACGGTAGAAAGTACCGGGATAGAAGATTTACAAGAAGGTGAGAAGAAAGTTGCACGAAGCAGCATTTGTTTTGAATTTGGATACAGGAAGAAGAAGCAGAAATGATGGGAATTGCGTCATGATGTTCTACGCGCGTCGCTGTCTCCAGGATGTTTTCTTCCCTGATGACACGGTCGTATTCAACATGAGTTAAGGAAAGAGTGGAGCATAAGACATTCTTGTCATCCATGGATTGACCCCCACAGAGGCCAGACCTGAACCCCTACTGAGAATCTATGGGATGTTCTGGAGAAGACTTTGTGCAGCGGCCCCACTCTGACATCATCAGTACGAGATCTTAGAGAAAAAAGCTGATGGGAATGATGCCACAGTAAATGGTGTTCTCAAAGATAAAGGGGGTCCAATGAAAAAAGGAAAAACACACCCTGTTATAAACAGAATATCAAACCAGCAGTTCGACATCATTCGTAATGTTTTTAATTCATTTTTAACTTGTTTAATTTACTTTCATGTTAGCCTTAATCATCAGTTTCTCTGGACAATTCCTTTCACTGCAGAAGGTAAAAAGTGTTTGCTCACCTCAAATAAATAATATTCAGACGAGGAATCAGAACATTTGTTGGGAATTTAGATTTATCCTCTGGAAGAGAAAAGATACCACAATCGGCAAAAGTTGACATAAGTCTATTGTGTGGCTGTGACAGGCCACAGACAGCAGTATCTGCAGTCCTTTGCAGACTTTACCTGTTATTTAATCTCCGTCTCCTCTTCTGGCGCAAAAATACTCTGCATTTCACAGCGATGACAACTCCACAAAGCTGTAATCACAAATGTGCAGATTACTGTAATCACAGTTGGGGTTTTTTTGTATGACACTTTCATTACGGTGTATTTGTTTTTTTCTGATGCTAGCAAGTTACTGTTTTTGATGATAGAATGTTAGAAATAGTTTTAAGACCAAACAGATGATCCATTTTATGTTCAGCCTGACAGTTTACACCTTTAATATGGAGTCAATATTTCAAAGTTGTTGTATGTACGTTGGTTATTGGCTTGCACGTGTGTGTGCATGTTAGGAGGCCAAGTGAAGCAGCACCACTCTGCACCATATGCCAAAAATCAGCCTGTCTGCCAATTTGCGGGAGGGATACTGGCAAGTGCTAGCAACGCTGAATTCTTGACAGAGGGAGATGAATAATTGAACATGTGTGAAACAAAGTTCTGTTGGGATGGATTGGAATGCCTTTATACATCATGATCGGGAGCACAGACAGTCAGATTGTCTGCAAGCAAAACTCTCATTTAGATGGTACTGTGTTTTTTGTAGATATGTCAAAAAGTTGCAGACATCGTCAGATGGACTTAAAGGGATTTATGATCAGACGTAACTCGAAAAAAAGACAACTCGTGGGTGTGTTGTTGATCACTCAAGCTGCAAAAATAAAAACCACAAAGTTAAAAATACACAGAATAAAAAAGGTCAGGGGGGAATCTTTAACTTACAGTTAAAGATTGTTTTTTTGAGAAATATTTTCAATAACACAAACAAGCTATAAAAAACGCAACAGAGCTCAGGCACATCTTGGTCAAATACTATGAATGAATAAAAGAGTTTAAAGAGACAAAAAACTAAATAATGTTACCCTTCATAGAACAAAGGCTGAAGCCACGTCTGAAATGCTGATAAAAAATGCTAAGCTGGTTTGGGAATCCCCTGTTGTAGAGAGAGAAATTACAAGCCTGAGGTATTTAAAATACGTATCCCAGGTTTTATGAAACGTATCCAGGGCAGAACTGAGCATACGTGTTATATATTCATTGGGGAAGCAGTCCATTATGATGTTAAGCCAGGATTTCTTCGTTGGAACCACAGGTTTAGCACAGAAGAGCAAGATATTTTGTGTGGCAGCAAAAGTCAGTAGCTGGAACAGCATCCAGTGTTTATTCTTAATGACATGATCGCCTGTCACTCCAAGTACATTACACAAACGGTCTAGTTTTACAGGCGATTCAAAAATGATAGACATCACATTCACAATGTCAGACAAGTACTTTTGGAGTCTCACACATGACCAGAAACAATGAATGTAATCACTCCTCGTTACATTCCCAACACAGCAGAAAGGTATTAGAGTCCATCCTATTCTGAAGAGAGGGTTTGATATATATTCAATGTACAATTTTGAACTGATTGGACTTGACCCGATTGCGAACAGATATATTATTGGCACAGGCCCACACTCTCTTCCAGTCCAAATCCCTCACAGAGCTGCCAAGATCCCTCCCCCAAGACTGTTTAGTGGCGTGAGAGTTGGAAACCAAACTGGAGTTTAAAGCTTTGTAAAAGGTAACAATGTAGGTCAAAACACTGCTGTACCTGCTGAAAAGAGAGCAAGGTCTGGCCTCTAAACAAGTCACCCAAATGCACCAGCCCAGAATTGTACCATGCCTAGAAACCTCGGTCATGACAGCCTGCAGGAAGTAAGGGCCATCCTGAATAGGAGCAAGGGGAGATATTGGGCCCAGCCGTCTGTAGTATGGGTAGACCTCCAGGCTTTGATTGTGCTCAGGTTTTTGGGGTTACTAGTGAGTTTCTTAACTGCGCTGAGATCTGTGATGAACAACATATTAAACAGGGGGCATTTAGATTAGGGAAATTTGATTTCGATCTAAACTGTGGAAGGATCACATTTAAAACTAGACCGTTTGTGTCTTGTACTTGGAGTGACAGGTGATCATGTCATTAAGAATGAACACTGGATGCTGTTCCTGCTACTGACTGAACCTGCTGCACCTTAGATGTTTATTCTGTATATATGTCAAGAAACACCACATTTATTTATTTGTTTATTTACTTCCTAAAGAGCGAAACTACCGGAGTCAAATTCCTTGTTGGACACTGTTCGAAACCTGGCCAATAAAGATGATTCTGATTCTGATCAGTCTGCTATTATTCAGAGGTGCACTGCAAGTTGGTAGCGTCTTAGATTAGGTCAATATTAACCTACTTCCAAACTGTCCATCTGAAGCTTTGCCATTTGGAGTTTGGGCTGCTTTTTGTTCCATATAAAGGCACTTGGCCAGCCTTCCAACACCTTAATGACATATTTAGAGAACAGAATTGGGATCATCTGTAAGGTATATAATAATCTGGGAAAGAAGTTAATTTTAATCAAGGCGGTCGAGCCTAGACAAAAGAAGGGCGGTGGGGCCCATCAATCTAAATCTGCCTTCATGGCATCAATGCCTTCATGGCATCAAGTAGGGGCAGAAAACCAAGCTTAAACAACTGCTGATTAATGGGGGTCACATGTATCCCCAGGTAAGTGAAGCCAGAGGGAAACTAGCAAAGTTGGAAAGGCTCCATTTTGTCATGAACTGATGTCATCTATTCTAGTGGGATAGCCTCCGATTTAACCAGGTTAATTTTATATCCAGAGAATGCACCAAAGGCTGTAATTACTTCAATGAGATGAAGGGTAGAGGATTCAGATTGACAAAGGAATATCAATATGTCATCTGCATAGAAGGAAATTGTGTGCTCTCCCTCCCTCTCTTCCATTGGCTTGGGCCAGTGGTTCAACAGGGACTGTATCATTACCGTTTTTCCGCCGTTTTTAGCGCTGTTACTTCGGCGACACCGACTACAGTACCCAAAATTCCCCTGACTACAGTAACAGAAATTACCGTAATGATCCTATATAAGGCACACCACATTATACTCTCACGCCACACATGGCATTTCTTATGCTGAGAAATTAACTTCAGCGCACAGTGAGTCCAACAGCCCATTTTGCAAAGGAGTCAAGGCACACTACTGTGCACTGTGCTCTCAACTGGAGTCACAGACCAATCAGCCAATCTGAAAATAGATTTTTTTTGTTGCCAGCTAAGGGTTATCGTAGCTTTATCGAGGTAAAACTGCCCAATTTATCGTGATATAGATTTGAGGTCATATCGCCCAGCCATGCTGTACTTATAGAGGAGGAATACCATCCACCCATCTATAATGTATTAAAGATGAGTAGCATCCACCCACATAGGGATCCATGGGGGACCTACGTATTGCATAGGCCAAGTAATTGAGCAGCAAAGTTGGTTGGAGAAATATAAGATGCCTGTCATAACATAGTTTGAAAGATAAGCATGTGTGAGCTGAGCTTAGAATAGAAAAAAACACTTAAAAAACACAAATGGATTGAGGGTCTTTCCCCAATTGACTGAGGACTATTCAACAAACAAACACCTAAAAAACTCATGACAGAGAGCAAACGAACCATAATATAACCATGTTCTTGGAAAAAAAAATACTTTTGCTCTCCCAGAAGGACTGATCCATAAAATCTAGAGAACACATGTTCGTGAGTGGAGCAGCTGAGCGACTCTGCGTGGTACCAGTCAGTTAGAGCTCACCATAATGTGAACACAGGCAGCAACGGCAGCGGTAGGTCCATGGAAAAGCATACAGCACACCAGAGACGCTGGCCATGGCTGATTCAACTAGGCAGAGAGGCCAGAAAAGCAGCCTGCTGTAGGGTGGAGCCTCTCCTCCTGGAGCTGTTGTGTGTCACCTGAAGAGTGGGTGGGGATAACATGGTGTAACCGTTGTTCAGCTTCCTTTCGTCTGCGTTGTGTTAGTAAGGGACTGACACTCCTTGGATTTTTCAACTGACATTTATTGCCTGCATACAGCGTGAGAATTCACTGGTCAGTCACGTAAGCACGTACACACACACAAACGGCGCAGCCCTACAGAGAAGTTAGAAAAGTTAGCTTAGCTTAGAAGCTAAGGAAGCTAACTACGATATAAACAGTGATGAATTGTACCAATTTGTTGCACCAAGTACAGTACAATGCAGTCGCCACTTTCTATAATGTAGTCAGACATAATATCATGACAGTTGTATTACTGAATTATGCTATTATGACAGAGTTAACGTAACGCTGTGCTTCGTGTACCCTACCGTGAGCTCAATCCTCTCATACTGGTACTGCGTCAACGTCACAGCCAGTACTTATAGACGGAGAAAAGTAACGCCAACCAATGAACTCTCACGATACTGGTACTATCTAAAAAGTAATAGGTGGCAAGTGGAGTCAACAACAAAACTCTGTTACAATGGCATATTGTTTCCCACTCACCCGCAGATCCTGCTTCACCTTTCGTTTCTCATAGCCAATTCGCCTATGAGAGGCGGTCTCGGCTCGCTTCCATTCCAGACCTGGAGCGGTTTGTTTGCAGTGAGAACATAATCAACACAGCACACAGAAACACACAGAAACAAACTAGCCACACTCGCTTACGATGCTCCATAGTTGTTGTTTTTCCCGGGGTACGGAAGAGGAAACTCCTTCCGCGTTCATTTCTGACCAATGAGAGAACAGTTGGTTAACGCATGGCATTTGTTACAGTTTTTCACAATTGTTTAAACACATTTATTGGAACATCAGACACAATGTGCACAACCTGAAACTCATGTTTCAGGTGGCTGAACCAATCCTGCTGAACTCCAAGCACATTTACTGCTCTAGACTCAAATTCCCATTCCATACCACACATTTCGCACAACACTACACACAATTCCCAATATCCTGCACACTCTTCCTGAATTCCCTCTCTTGCTGTTCACACAGAACACACAGTCAATCACATTTCTAAACTCCAAAGGCTGTTGTGCAATATGCAATCAGCAATTTGCCATAAAAGGGTCACAGATGAGCTCCTGGTGTGTTTGCTTGGCCAGGGAGAACATCGCCTGCGACGTGGATGAGGTCCTGTGGCCAGCCAGGGATGAAAGGCAGGATGCAGCCTAATACTTTTGTTTTGTTTCTATTTTCTGTCAAGTTTTCATCCAGTAAAGAATTGTGTGTTGTTTTCTATTTGAGTAGCCTATACATAAGAATACTATATGGTGATATATTCCATCCAACAGCTGAAGGTGTAACACTGAACATACAAATGCATGATTTTACTGAGGCATTCATATAGTGTTTTCCATTCATACTAAAGTGTCTTCCATTCTGCACATCAGTGTTCAGTGGGTGCTTAGAAATGTCTACTCAAATGATGTATGTGTTTGGCATTTGAGAAGGAAATACCATTTAGTGAAGAGTTAACACTGTTTTGAGGGTAGAGTGTGCTTTTGCAAGAGAAGTGTAGGATTTTGCATTTTGTGTGTGAGTTTTGTAATTTGTGTTTAGAGTTTTGGGAAAGTGAGGTAGTCTATCAGGAAATGTGTTTAAGCAATTGTGAAAAACTGTAACAGCTTTGAACCGCTACAGATGGTTGCCTTGTGAACACAAACCCCACAAACGAAAAACAAAACAACTGTATCGATTTAACCCCTGAATGGGAACAAAACAAATGGACCACAGGTCTGAAAGCTCCCTGAATTTCTGCATGGGATTTAGTTTTTTTTAGTTTAGTTTATTGTTTTGCACAGTTTTTAAAAGTATACAGGAAATATCAAATATAAATACTATAGGTGCAGGAAGAGGCAAAAAACCCAATTGGCTTATTTGAAGCCTCCACCGAAGATATTAGATAGTTAGTTATAAAGTTATAGTATAGTTGTAAAGAACACAAGATTAACATACAAAAACAAAAAGTATAACTACACAAAAGTGATGACAAACTAATAATGCAATATATAAATAATAAAGAATAAAGACAAAAAAATAAGTGTGTGTGAGTGTGCATGGGATATTGTTTTTACAACTTATATTACTTATATTGACTCCTGAGCAAATAAGACGGTACATGTCACTATGAGTGAAACACAAAAAAAAACAACAAAAAGAACATGCATACATGTAAAACATTACATTGGGAAAACAGTTACAAAACAGCAGTCAAGTTCCTTCAAACGTCTTTTGTAACATTTCAAAGAGGAAGAGCTCTTTGCCAAGTGGGAAAAATCATTCCACAATTTAGTCCCTAAATCTCACCGAAAATTGACCTCTGCAAGTGTGAAATTTAGGAGGATGAAGATGTGAGGATTCCCCCGGATGTGAGATGGTTGGGGCTTGGTTTGACTGGCCGCTAGAGACAGCCTCCAGAAGCGAGTCAGTCTCCATCGACCCCCATGTCAAAATATCCAACCTTATAGCAAAAATAAATGTATTTACAGGCTATTTCAAAAGACTGTTCACATATCGATCGTTTGATTTCACACCCATGGCAACTCGGAGAGGGGTGGATTTTTGTGTTGTTCTGAAACAACCCGGCATCAGTCCCAGCTCACATCAGCTGTTTGGAGACAATGACTACGTTTATATGCAGTCAAAATTCGGGTTATTGCTAATATTCCGGTTACTGAAACATTGGGAATATTCCGTTTACATGGTAATTAATCATTCAGGATATCTGGATCAAACCAGTGACGCACGGAGAACATCATGACGCAATTACCGTCATTTCTGCTTCTTCTTCCTGTATCCAAATTCAAAACAAATGCTGCTTCGCGCAACTTTTCTCTCACCTTCTTGTAAATCTTCTATCCCGGTACTTTCTACCGTCTACAAATGCAGAAATGTTCATATCCTTCATTACATTTATGAAGTGATTAGTCTCCTCCTGGTCTTGGTTTCTCCGTGTTTATAAGAACTTCCTGGACTCAAAAGACCAGGATTCCTTGTGAACAGAGCATGTGCAGAAAACAAATTCCTGTTCCGTTTGATGGGGATATTCCGTTTGGTGTTTACATGACCCAATATTCGGGTTTTAAAAGGACTAACCCAGGGCTCATATTTGGGTTTTTAAAAACCGGAATATGAGCAAATTCCGGTTATTCAAAGGGGTTATTGGTGTTTACATGACCGTTCAAATTCGGGTTATTGCCAATATTCAGGTTTTAAAAGGGTTATTGAGTGCATGTAAATGCAGTCAGTGCTATGTTCCTCTGGTACACCCGCCCGGGTAATAGACAAATGTGAGCCATTATGCAGCTGTGGCAGCACATTTTTCTCCAGTTCTATCCTCACCTTCCGTATATGTTGATGCCCATTTATTTCCTGCGACTCTCCATTAATCCTCAGAGACTGATCTGCTCTGTCCTCTTGTTTAACTGTGACATTGTTATTAAAAAACAGCTTTAACTGAACCCTTTTTATGCTCTAAACACCATTGTCTCATTTTTTCTCTCCTTGTCTCTTGTCTCGCCCTCTCCCCCCCTCCTCTCTTGGCGACAGATACCACCCTGTCCAGCGAGCGTGGTAAGTACCACAGCCGAACACGCCTGTAAATTGAAGCCCATCTGTACACGGACCGCATCAGCGACGGCATCGGGGCTGTTTGTGTTGTCGTGCGGGGAGCCATTTTCACATACTAGTGTCAGTGGAGCAGAGCCAAGTCACAAAGCATAATTTGCATCCAAGACGAAAACAGGAAGCTGTTTTTCTCTTCATTACATTGCATGTCACAGCAAATGTTGAAATGAGGAGAAAAACATCAAGCAAAGGCAATTATAGAAACAGCATCCACAGACCCATGTGGCCAATAAGAATTTGAATTTAGCATATTTTCTCTGCACGCATTTTGCCTCGACCTACTTAGTCAATTTACCCCCTTTTGACTCCAATAGTATTCAGTAAGGAGCCAAGAGGGAGTATGTTTTTACTTTATCTATTTCTAACTTTAATGGAGCAAATCTCCATTAGAATAAAAAATAAAATAAAGGGGCAGATGGTTGTAGACCTGCTTTTTTAATTTATTTTTTGAATTGACTCCCGTCTATCGTGCTGTTGTTAATGGCTTCCTGTGCTTTTAGGTTATTGAACTCCCTCAGAGTCCATAGGCAGTACTGTCTTTGTTTGTGACCTGTATGTTGCAGGAATGAGTACCGTATTTTCCGCACTATAAGGCGCACCTAAAAGCCTTCAATTTTTTCAAAAGCTGACCATGCGCCTTATAATCCTGTGCGCCTTATATATGGATCAATATTGAGCCGCAACAGGTCTCTCAACCATAGAAATATACGTATTTTGAGCGACAAAAAACAATAAAATATATTTATTCTAATATGTCAAGATCACGATAATCATCCAATTTAGAACTAAAATATAAAAGAACTAACACAAATAAAATACACTTCAATTAAATACTTAGTTTTTTTTTTTTTGTAATTTATTTTCCCAAGCCACTCGGAGCCGCAGTATAAGGATGAAAGAGCCGCGGGTTGCCGACCCTTGGTCTAATGGATGCATAACGTAACCCCAGCCTCTACTGTAACGCCTTAGAATGCCTTATATATGGAAAAAGTTTTAAAATATGTCATTCATTGAAGGTGTGCCTTATAATGCGGTGCGCCTTATAGTGTGGAAAATATGGTACGTTTGCACTGAACAGGCTTTGGGTTGTGCTGGTGTGAGCGGACCCGAATCAACCACTCCTTCTCTCCCATTGCTTTACCCTCATGTTCCAACTTTACAAGTCCTAATCAGGACATAAGCATGGCTGAAACAACAGAAAGTGGTCTTGTCGAAGTTGTTCTTCATCCCTGTGCGTGATGATGCTCGGGGGTGAAACTGCAGAGTCAAATTAGCACGGTGGCATCACACGGTTTAGGCAAAACACCACATGCTGCGTGTCTGCTGTTTGAAACTTCAAAGTGGAAGGAGAGAAGAGAAGAGTGAAGTTGTGGTTCAGATCAGATATGTGCAGCCTGTGTGTGCGCACCGCCTGGTGTACCCTACATTTGCTGGAGCACAGAGTAATTTTTTGATCAATTTTTCATTGCCAAGCTCACAACAGCGCATCCCTTTTTTTTAAATCTGGCTAGACTTGAAGAAAGATCAGGAAAAGAAGTCGCAATACTCAAATGTTTGTGTTCATTTTTTGGTTTTATCCTTGATTTTAACCTCATCTGTCTGCTCTCGACCGATCCGCCACCGCCGCGTTCAAACATCTGCGTGAGCTCCATCTCTTCCTCCTCACAGACTTTCCTTTTCTGTCATTCTGAGTCGTCACGTAGTATCGCTGGTGTTCCATGAAGAAAGGTAGAGAGAGATGGGATGTGTAAAGAATCCACCAAAAAGCAGACTAAAGCACGCTGTTTGTTCTTTGAAGTTTGAAGTTTGAAGTTTGAATTTATTCACAATACCATAATAATAGTTAGTTACAATAATACAGTGGAATTAAGTGGGTAGAGTGAATGGGTCCCCCAAGGAAGCTAGGAAAGCCTATAGGTGGGGGCCCATAGTTCATAAGGGTAGTGGTACAGTCATTGGTGTAAGCAGTTACCATCTGTAAAGAGATGGTGATGGATAAATGCGTACAAAGTACACAAAAAAAACTTAACATACATACTTAACATTACATACACATACAATCACACACATACATCCCAGCAGTCCATGAAGAATAGGGCTGGGGATCGATTCAAATGTCAAGAATCGATTCGATTCCGATTCTTAAGATTCAGAATCGATTATCAAGATTTGATTCGATTCGATTCCGATATTGATTTGGGTTAGTGTTATTAAAACTGTTTTTTGAGCTGTTGCATGAATTATATGACTGTCTAGTTATGCAACATATTAATACTAGTATTATATTGAGATTCAACAGCAAGTATTGCAGCTAATGATGCTGTAAGGACCAATCAGCTCCCAGAATGCTGATAGAACTGCTTTCAGAAACATCGTGAATCAGAATTACCAAACAGATCCAGGGAGGAAACAGAGACGGATGAAATCGGTTTTAATTTTTCCCACATTCCGTTTTTATTTGTTCCATTTTCGGTCTATTTTTTTTTTTAATTTTTGAGCATTTGGTTTTTAGCATTTTTTGCAAATGTAACCCCAAGACAGTATATAAAGTAATGAAATATAGACAATTTATGCAATTATAACCTAACACTTTAATGTTTTCATACCTTTAAACATATTTAAAGGCAAAAACATGGCACCAGTTATTTTCGTGTCCAACAAAACATTCCTTTTTTGAGGATAAACAAAAAATAACTAAGTTGTAATGTAATGATGAAAAAAAAAATACATAAATAAAAAAATAAATACAAATTAAAAAAAATCGATCTTTAGCCATATGAATCGATTTTTAGGAATTAATATGAGAATCGATTTAGAATTGGGAAATCGATTTTTTTCAACACAGTCCTAATGAAGAAGCATTTTTATATTATATATAGGTTAGTAAAAGATTATTTTTTAGTTGTCTTTTAAACTTGGAGATAGAAGGCAACACCTTCATCAATCCTATTCCATATCTGCGTCCCCCTGCAAACAACACTCATACTGGCGCGCACATGTCGGCCACATTTCTCTAATATGAGTGCTTTGATTCTTGTTTGGTATGTGTGCTGAGGACTGGAGATTGGCACAAGACTACTAAGTCTAGGGTTGAGCCTGTTGACAACTTGAAACATAAGACAAGCATTATGATAATCGTTTAACTCAGCCTGTCTTAGCAACTCATCTCTTTCACTTTCTCGTTCTCTTTATAAAGCGAAGTCAGCAGTGTTCAGGCGGCTTCAGCATCCACCAGCTCAGACCATCCACGCTTTCATTTTATTTTGTTTTTTTTTTACAGTATTGGAAAAACATGAGTATACATAATACAGCAAACCTGCAGTGGAAATGGTACGTGCTTGAGCTCCTGCTTTGCACCTTCCTGTACCTAACAAGCTCTCTGTGCTCCCTCAGCAGGGCCGCAGTGTTTCTGCAGTTGCCTGATAGGACTCCTCAACGTGAAATGGCTGCTGGTGCATCCCCCCATAGCTTAATTGGCTGTACCTGAGGCAGGAGGGCAAGACGTAATTGCGATAAGAGAAAAACGCTGTGCCTGGCTGGTTTAAGTGCCCTTATCAATAATCTCCAGATTGATTATGGTTTTTCCGCCAGCCGTGTCAATTGTTCAAGCCTATCAGCTGCACTGGAAGCCACCTTAACTCTGTATGTAGTGCACTTGTGTTGGGGTAGGAATGTTGATTTTAAGCACAGCTTTGCTGCTTTTTGTTCATTCTTTCTCTCAAGAAGGCATTAGGGTGGATATCTGAGAACAATTTGGTTCTTCAAATCTTGACATTTATCTTGAGACAGACAGAACACCCTAGTGAGACTGTAACAAAAGATGTCAGATTTGAAAAAGGACTAAATAAAGGCCATTCATTCCTATTTTCTCTGAATAATTTGCCATATCTCAAAAATAAAATTACTTTGTCAAAGTGTTGTGACATTGTCACTAAATTACTCCATCAGAGTGCTTTTTCCCCCAAAATAAATAATAATCAAATAGAAACTGAAGTTGTTTGAGAAAAGCAATAAACTGTACTTCTCCAGTCTGTGCTTTTCCAAAAATAATAAGAGATGATCATAAAATGTTCAGTCAAGTTTTAGAGCAGAGTTGAATCTGATTAAAGAAAACATTTGTCTGACTGACTATATATATATATATATATATATATATATATATATATATATATATATATATATATTACTACCACTACTACTACTACTGTCATTTAGTAGATGCTTTTATCCAAGGCGACTTGCATCTGAGAACAACACAAGCAAGAAATCACATAGGAGTGCAGCTCTGGATGAAGGAGTGAAGGTAGGCAGGAGCCGTTTGGGTCATTGCTTCATATCTATCCATCCATCCATCCACACATCCATCCATCCATATATATATATATATATATATATATATATATATATATATATATATATATATATATATATATATATATATATATATATATATACATATATATATATATATATATATATATATATATATATATATATATATATATATATATATATATATACAGTATATTAGGTTAGCATGCATGTGTCTGGAATGTTGATCAGGAATGATGGATGGCCGACAGCTGAGAGTGGTCCCTTCTCTGATGATAACCTCGGAAAACCTTGACACCAGCGGGAATAACGCGGGACCTCTTCTGGGTTCCCACAGGTTAAAAGTCCCAAAGCGTGTCCGGATCCTGTCCCTCGGCACATGCACGAATTACAAACTCAGTACAAGTTGATTTCAGCTTCAGTCCTTCTTCATAGCACAAATGACAATATTCAACAACTTTAGGCCACAGTGTTGCAGAAAGTGTGAATCACTGCTAAGAAGCTACTCGATAATAACACGTGACATTGCACCCTCTAGGTTACAGCTCATCTGTCCAAAAATATTCAACTGCCATGATCAAATTCAGACAAAACAACAGTAAATATTTTAAAATGAAATATTCATTCTGTTCATTTTCCATCCGGTGGGTGTGTGGTTGTGTAGCTCTCATTATAGGTACTGTTTACTCAAGTCATCGGGTTATAACGATCAGCTGGGGTTATTTTTCATATTTGTGTTTGTTGTTTGTTTTCAAGGTTTTACAAAGCTTCTGCTCTCAAATAATTTGAGACCCGCAGGAAGGCTTTTCAGTTTGGGGAATAAGCGCATGAAAGATTTCATCTTTAAATGCATATAAAGACATAATCTGGCCTGTGCCTTGATCCCATACTGTCCAAAATCAAGCAGCACTCTACATGATATTTTCTAATGATTCAAATGCAACTGCAACTGTCTGCACCAGATAAAACCCTTGAGTGCTTTTTGTTCAGTCACTCTCTCCCTGCCTCTTCTCTTTTCATTGCTTTTGAGAATCTGTTGGGGCTGAAAGAGCAGCTAATGGATTGTGAAATGCCTCAAAAGCTACAGCAACAACAAAAGCTAATTTCTCAAGGCCCTTCTAAAACAACACCAACAGTGAAGAGCCCTGACAGTGCAAACAAGACAAAAAAGGGAGCGTGAGAGGGGAGGATGGATGAGTGGACTGAAGCTTCTCAGGCAGATCCTAGATGTAGGCTAGGCATTTGCTGTGCCAATCTTTTATCCACAGGGATATGTGGTAATCAGGGTAAAGTCCAGGCTCAGTAGTATTGACTGTACACTGTGAAATAGGCCAGCCTGAGAGCCTGTCACGAGTCAACCAGCAGATGCTGCTTCACAGTTTTCCATGTTGGTCCTAATGCTTTCTTGTTAAAAAAATACATGTTTGTGTATTTTATTGTACAACAAATCCTCCAATCCCATCAAATCCTCCTGTCCCGCCGGGAAAGCTGGGTGGGCATTCGGCGTGGTGCGTTATGATGGTTCAGATCCTACTCAACTGAGAGGAGCTTTTGTGTCCCTCTTGGAGTATTGGAGTCCTCCAGAGCACCTCTCACATGCGGAGTGCCTCAAGGTTCTATTCTTGGCCCTCTTCTTTTTTCATTATATTTGCTTTTGCTTGGATTAGATCTCCAAAAACATAGACTGCATTTACATGCAGTCAATAACCCTTTTAAAACCCAAATATTGGCAATAACCCGAATTTGCACGGCCATGTAAACACCAATAACCCCTTTGAATAACCCCAATTTGCTCATATTCAGGTTTTTAAAAACCCCAATATCATCCCTGGGTTACTCCTTTTAAAACCCCAATATTCAATAATGTAAACGCCAAATGGAATATCCCCATCAAAAGGAACATGAATTTGTTTTCTGCACATGCTCTGTTCACAAGGAATCCTGGTCTTTTGAGTCCAGGACGTACTTCTAAACACGGCGAAATGCAAGACCAGGAGGAGACTTATCACTTCATAAATGTAATGAAGGATATGAACATTTCTGCATTTGTAGACGGTACAAAGTACCGGGATAGAAGATTTACAAGAAGGTGAGCGAAAAGTTGCGCGAAGCAGCATTTGTTTTGAATTTGGATACAGGAAGAAGAAGCAGAAATGACGGGAATTGCATCATGATGTTCTCCACACGTCGCTGGTTTGATCCAGATATCCTGAATGACTAATTACCATGTAAACAGGGATAACCCTGTTTGCTCACGCATGAAAACGGAATATTCCGAATGTTTCAGTAACCGGAATTTTAGCAATAACCCAAATTTTGACTGCATGTAAACGTAGTCATAGAATTTAATTCCATTTTTATGCTGATGACAGACAGATCTAAATTTCCATTAATGCTTTAACAGCTTACTCTAACTGCTAAATAGTTGATAGAGTGTAGTGAAAAGAAAACACTGAGGCTGACCTACACTAACAAGCCTGGGTGCAGCAACTTTAACTTTAAAGCACATATTCAGTCAGCTACTTTCACCTGCTACAACTGGCCAATATTAGGCCTTTTCCTTCTCAACATCACTTTGAGATTGTGATCTATGCTTTTTTCACAACACGTTTAGATTTTTGTAATGCACTTTATGTTGGGGTTAGCCAGAAAACACTTGATTTTTAATCGGTGCAAGAAAACCAGAGCATTACTCCAATTTCATGATCACTTCATTGGCTCCCAGTTCATTTACACATTAATTTTTAGAAATAATGAATTTGTTTTTAAATGTCTTCATAGTCTCGCACATAAGTATCTGTCTGACCTGCCTCAGCCGCGCTTCTTCAGTCGCCGGCTCACAACTTTGGATCAAGCTGCCTTTACACATCATGCAGACGGATACACTTACCATTTTTTTTAATCTTCTCTTAATAAATATTTTTTCACTTTGGCTTTTAACTCAGTTTGAGATCTTGACTTTACTCTTTTGTTTTTACATATTTAGAATTT